>NC_080572.1:146406020-146698520 GCF_030247185.1 Malaya genurostris
TATATATATATATATATATATATATATATATATATATATACATGTATGTGTGTATAAAGGTGCCAAAATTTTGGGATCCCCACTATTTGCGGTAAGCTGTAGCGCTCAAAAGTTTAAGCAATTTTCGATCTTGAAAAAGCACCATAAGGGGGAGTACATGAAATTTCCAAAAACGGAAATTTTTTTTTGATGCCAAAACTCTTAAAACTGCATAAAACATCGAAATTTAGTGTCATCTCAAAAAAAAATTTTTTTTTTTAAATCAACTTTCTGGGGATTCAGTTCGTGCTCGCATCTCAGCCAACAAAGTCGAAAATCGTTTGCGGTCGAAGCAAAAGAAACAAAGACAATACAGTGCAGTGAACAATAAAGTGTACGGAATGGTCAAATACGATTTAACAAAGCCTGAAACTTAGCCAACAAGGCCAAATTCAATTTGAATAGATTTCAAGCGTTGCAAAGTTAGACCAGCAGCAAATGAAATTGAAATCTTACTCAAAGAACGAATGCATCTAGACGCTATTAATGTAACTGAGATTCAATTCAACAAGGCGTCTAACTGTGTGTACATTATGTTTAAACGTGAAAGCGATGCAATTGCATTCGCTTCGGTTAACAACGAGGTGCACAGCGTTGAGTGTGACAACATTAAATACAAAATTCCTGTGCACATGGTGGACAACGCCATACAAGTACGCGTGCATGACGCAGTCCAGCGATCAGTGCGTTCGGGAAATTATGTCGCAATACGGTGAAGTTCTTTCCATCGAAAGAGAAGTATGGCGGAATTTTTCCCCGGCAACCGGAATGGCGTGCGAGTGGTACGTATGCAACTACGTAAGGCAATTCCATCATACATCGTTTGTGGTCAAGGTGGGACACATCCGTGTAAAACGCTGATTACCAATGAAAATCAGCTGGTTACATGTCAGTTTTGTGAACAACCTGCACACTACGGTAAACCTTGCACTGAAACTGCGAAAAGAACATCTTCAACCAAAGACAAGGTCAACCGTTCAACAACGAAAACTAGTGAGCGTAGTACTCCTGTTTCACCATCAAACCAACCAACAACTGCAACCAATGTACAACAAGGCGCTCCTACAACAACTAGCAACGAGCTCAAGACTGCGAACAACAAGGAAAACGAAAAGAAGACGGAAATCAACAACAAAACCACCGATGCGGCAATGGAGGACGAGACGAGCCACGAACAAAGTGCCCCTCAACCCTCGCAGGAGGGAAATGGAAGCTCTTCTCCTCCTAGAAAAAGAGTGACAACGAGATCCATTTGAAAAAATTATTTATTTGAAAAATCGGCTAATTCGGCCACGTAAAGCTTGTACGCAAATATAGGCCTGAATAAAAACATCTTTTAAATAAAAAAAAAACTTTCTGGGACTTGAAAAAATTTTGATATTTTTGCTAAGTTCCAAAAAGTCGATTTTTTCAAAACAATTTATTTGCGAGATGACACTAAAATTCCACGTTTTATGTACATAATTCTATATATATATATATATATATATATATATATATATATATATATATATATATATATATATATATATATATATATATATATATATATATATATATATATATATATATATATATATATATATATATATATATATATATATATATATATATATAACGGGTGATTTTTTAAGAGCTTGAGAACTTTTTTAAACAATAAAACGCATAAAATTTGCAAAATCTCATCGGTTCTTTATTTTAAACGTTAGATTCGTACATGACATTTACTTTTTGAAGATAATTTCATTTAAATGTTGACCGCGGCTGCGTCTTAGGTGGTCCATTCGGAAAGTCCAATTTTGGGCAACTTTTTCGAGCATTTCAGCCGGAATAGCCCGAATTTCTTCGGAAATGTTGTCTTCCAAAGCTGGAATAGTTACTGGCTTATTTCTGTAGACTTTAGACTTGACGTAGCCCCACAAAAAATAGTCTAAAGGCGTCAAATCGCATGATCTTGGTGGCCAACTTACCGGTCCATTTCTTGAGATGAATTGTTCTCCGAAGTTTTCCCTCAAAATGGCCATAGAATCGCGAGCTGTGTGGCATGTAGCGCCATCTTGTTGAAACCACATGTCAACCAAGTTCAGTTCTTCCATTTTTGGCAACAAAAAGTTTGTTAGCATCGAACGATAGCGATCGCCATTCACTGTAACGTTGCGTCCAACAGCATCTTTGAAAAAATACGGTCCAATGATTCCACCAGCGTACAAACCACACCAAACAGTGCATTTTTCGGGATGCATGGGCAGTTCTTGAACGGCTTCTGGTTGCTCTTCACTCCAAATGCGGCAATTTTGCTTATTTACGTAGCCATTCAACCAGAAATGAGCCTCATCGCTGAACAAAATTTGTCGATAAAAAAACGGATTTTCCGAATGGACCACCTAAGACGCAGCCGCGGTCAACATTTAAATGAAATTATCTTCAAAAAGTAAATGTCATGTACCAATCTAACGTTTAAAATAAAGAACCGATGAGATTTTGCAAATTTTATGCGTTTTATTGTTTAAAAAAGTTCTCAAGCTCTTAAAAAATCACCCATTAGATATATATATATATATATATATATATATATATATATATATATATATATATATATATATATATATATATATATATATATATATATATATATATATATATATATATATATATATATATATATATATATATATATATAATTACATAAAACGTGGAGATTTAGTGTCATCTCGAAAAAATTTTTTTTTGAAAAAATCGACTTTTTGGGGCTTAGAAAAAATATCAAAAATTTTCCCAGAAAGTTGATTTTTTCAAAAAAAAATTTTTTGAGATGACACTAAATTTCGATGTTTTATGCAGTTTTAAGAGTTTTGGCATCAAAAAATTTTTTCGTTTTTAGAAATTTCATGTACTCCCCCCTATGGTGCTTTTTCAAGATCTAAAATTGTCAAACCTTTACCACCGGGCATCACCCCTTACGCATGTCTGAATCAGCTCAAATTTTGCATGAAGGCTTTTTTCGAGGTGCTTAAACTTTTGAGCACTAGAGCTTACCGAAAATAGAGGTGATCCCAAAATTTTGGCACCTTTATACAAACATATATATATATATATATATATATATATATATATATGTATATATATAAATATATTTATATATATATATATATACATATATATATATATATATATATATATATATATATATATATATATATATATATATATATATATATATATATATATATATATATATATATATATATATATATATATATATATATATATATATATATATCGAAGCACGGCGTAAGTGGAGTTTTACTCAGCTTCTCTGAGAAAAACTGTAAAAATCGGTTATTGTAGCTTTAAGAAAACTCTGTAATATCCATTAAAATTGTTAGGGAGTTCGAACGCAACGGTAAACTAATCCCATAAAGCACTACAAAATGATTTCCCTTCGTTACATCATTCTTCCAAAAGGGGGATGACGTAATATGAGCATTTAAGACTAAATCTCTAACACTACCCAGATCACATGCACCTTACAAAAACCCATAAAAATCACCCCGATACGAAAACCCAGAAAACCACTTGAAATATAAACTTCACCTACATGAAGCAATTAAAGTGTCAGCACTTACTTCAACTCAACGAAAACACCGCGACCATACGACAACAATAAATAAGGAAGCGTCAGCGTCATGTTTCAAACGTTGTCACCCAAAACAAAACAGCTATGTCATTTCCCGTTTCTTCACGTCCCACACCTCTCTCAATCAAGTGCCATACGACATGACCTAGAATAACAGTAACCCAGGAAAACACACTGACTCGAACCGACACTCACGAGAGTTTAACCTGACTACTCTCACCCTCTCCTCGCTGTATCACACTCACACACTTGTCTAGAAACATTACTCACTCTCTCCTACTCAAATCATACAATGGCCGAGACATGTCATTGGTTAAATCAGATTTACGCTGCGCGTTATAACTCCTTTGTTAAAAGAAGAAATATCCACGGTGAACTAAACTAACCAAATGAGAAAATTGAGCGCGTTAAAATAGAACGCTTTTTGTCGGTTACGTCACTTATACAATCATATCTCCGGACCCAAAAGTCTCAGCCATTTGATCTTCGAACTTGGCCCGACAGTAGACTTTTGAGCCCTAGAGCTTACCGAAAATAGAGGTGAACCCAAAATTTTGGCACTCTTATATACAGACACACACACACACACATATATATGTCGACCGCGGCATCCCAAATTGCGGGAATATTGCAGCGGAAATGGAGTGCGGATCAACAACAGGTCAGCCGCGTACCGTAGCAGGCTCAAGAGGGATCAGCGAATAAACGTCGGTCCGGGAGAACCTTCTTCGTCGGGAAGCTCTTTGTCGGAGTAGTCTAGATCCATCGTCGGGGACTAGACGAGTAGTACGTAAAACTGTTAGGATCGTCGGGGCGCCAGTGAACCGGAAGCTTTCCTCCAACCGGTTCGAGTCGTCGAGGCGCCAGCGAACCGGAAGCCATGCTCCAACCGGAATCGCGGGACCGACCTCGGCACTCCATCGGGTGTCCCGTGTGGTGTAAGAGACTCGGTGTCGGGAGATTCTCCTTCGCCGGGGAAATCTCCTTCGGAGTAGTCTAGATCCTTCGTCGGGGACTAGACGAGTAAATCGTGGTGTAATACCGCTAGGATCGTCAGGGCGCCAGTGAACCGGAAGCTTTCCTCCAACCGGAATCACTGGACCGACCCAGGCATCCTCTCGGTCGGGCGTTGACGGGAATCGAAAGCGGCGGTCATATCGAGTAAAAGTGAATTGATTCTGAATTTTGTATTATTTTTACACATTTTGTACTTTGAATTAAGTAAAAGTAATTTTCCAAACTGAATTTATGGCCTTTTTAATTGGTTACACTTCGAGTGCCGGACCCTGTAGAATGAGAAAATTGAGCGCATTAAAATAGAACGCTTTTTGTCGGTTACGTCACTTATACAATCATACCTCCGGAACCAAAAGTCTCAGCCATTTGATCTTCGAACTTGGCCCGACATTAGCTTTCAAACGAGCCCAAGTTTGTTAAAATCGATATTATATACGTCGAACTGAGTCGAATAGTATATAACACTATGGATCTCCGAGTCGGTTTTTCCAGCAATTCTAATACCTTTCTATAGAGAAGGGCAAAAACCCTTCTTAGTCCACTTAGTGGAATTTTCATATATCTTGAAAAATCACCATAGGGGGGAGCACATGAAATTTTCGAAATCGAAAAAAAAATTTATGCCAAAAGTCTTAGAATTACATGAAACGTCGAGATTTAGTGTCATCTCGAAAAAAAAAATTTATGAAAAAATCGACTTTTTGGGACTATATCAAAATTACCTTAACCCCAGAAAGTTGATTTATTAAAAAAAAAAATTTTTTTGAGATGACACTAAATTTTGATGTTTTATGCAGTTTTAAAAGTTTTGGCATCAAAAAAATTTTCGTGTTAAATTTAATAAATTTGGAATGAAATGCGAACACAAGCTAAGATCATATTCATTCATGTGAGGAAGCGAAAAGATTCAAAACGATTTTTTTAAATATTATTTTATAGGGCCAATTGCATTCTTGCAAATACAGGGGGGGTCATTTAAAGTGGAAGCATCGGGCAACCTGGTATGACGCTTCCAACGCGATATGTCATTAGTCGAATTGACAATTCTGTCGATCTGACGACTGATGACATACCGCGTTGGAAGCGTCATTCCAAGATAATTTTACCATTGAACAATACACATCAAAAGAACGCGCTGAAATTGGTCAGCTTTGCATGCAAAACGAGAGCAACTTTTGGCAAAAATCATCATGTCAGAGGCACATTTCACGTTTAATAGATGCTTTTATAAACAAAATTGTTGGTTATATGCAACTGAGAACCCTCAATTAATTGAGCCTCAATTAATTCAGGAACAGTCTCTATACGATCAAAAAGTTACAGTTTGGTGTGGTGTTTTTTTTTTCATAGCAACGTAAAATGTCCATGGTGATCGTTATCGTGCCATGATAAATGATTTTGTGATACCCACTGTTCGTCAATATGGTTTGAATGGCTACTGGTTTCAACAGTATGGTGCAACAAGCCATACGGTTTGACTAACAATCGATTTGTTATGAGCATTGTCTTCCGTACGAGTCATTTCGCAAAACGATGATTTTGACTGGCCCCGATTTGACGCCACAAGATTTTTTTGTGTTTTTTTAATCCAAGGTATACGCTGATAAGTCATGAAGCATAGCAAAATTCAAAGTCGACATACGACGTGAAATCGCCGCCATATCGACCGATACATTGGTCAAAACGATGGAGAATGCCGAAAAAAGGATACATTTTGTACTCAAGACCAAATGTCACCATTGACGCGATATCATTTTCAAAAAATAGATGTAACATATCACCTTCAAAAAAAAATATTATAATCTAAATGAAAATTAAATTAACAAATCCTTCCTCTATAAATGGCCTACTCTGTACAATAATGGCAAATCCAATCACCTTTCAAACGTCTTCAATTTTCAACCCTTTTGAGACGATTTTAGAATATTATTCACTCAATAAAGCTCGTAGTTACAGAAGATTAGAGGTTGCATATTCGACACATGCTGGCTAAACACTTGTTATACTTATTATTAGCTGGGAACGGGTATAGCGTTCAGCGATGTCAGATCTACGGAAATCTTCGTAGATCTACGGATTCAAACATTTTCTACGGATATCTCCTTTTTTCGGGTTTGAAATTTATTTGATGTCACAATGGCGGCCATGAAATGTTCCTTAAGGAAAATTACGCTTAATCTAAAATGTGATAAACTCTTTAACCATACATTTATACCGACAGTCATCTCATTTGTTTAATCGCTTTATTTTTTAGCTGAAAGTCGAGTTTCAATTAACAAATTGTGATAAAATCGAATTAAACCTCTTTGCTTCGGCTCTAAGAAACAGTATTTCAGAAAAAATTGCTTGAGAATTGAGCAATACTGCTGTTTTAGAAACGCGAATGATTCTATTTCCATCCATTTCCTTTGAGCCAGTGCACAGTGGTTCAAAAGCGCAATTTCACGCTCTTAATTGATAACTCATAGGATCGTGGTTTTTGAGGTACAGTATCTTCAACAAAGTTGCTCAGAATAATAGCCGGTGCAGATGAGACTACTTACATATTAAACTACTTCAAAAGAGCTTTCGTACCGTGGTTGAATTACTCGTCTGCGATCGTCTGCAGGCGAGATATGTTCATTTCAAATATCCTTGTCCTTGACATTTTCAATGATAAGGTTCATTGTATGTCAGATCAGATTTTAGTATATATTCGTTACCATGGAAACTCTCACAATAAAAGGTTTTTATCTACATCGAAGTATACAAATAGAAAAGTTTAGTAATAATTACAGACGTTTTTTTGAAAATAACTGTCCGACGGTTTTTGAAAGTGAGATAAGAAGCCACGACTTTGAAAAAAGGCAATCATCATGTCGAATTGCGTTTTTTTTCTATAGAAAAGCTCTGCGGATAAATATCCTCTATTCATCAATTAATGTGGAGATCGATAAACGCTTGCTATATTGTTCTGTTCATAATGATTAAGAAGTTTCTTTTATACAGATGTCGGGAGTATTATACACGCGAGCAATCCAGATCACTTACGAATCGGGATCCCATTAATTGGTAAGTAGTTTCATTGGATCCTTTGATTACAAATATTCGTGAATGGCCAAAACAGTCCAAGAAGAATCTGTCGAACGATGCTAAGAATCTTTTAGCTGGTTAAGAACATTGTCAGCTATCATAAAATAAATACAAATAACTACAAAATGAGTTTTGATCATATTTTTCTCTACCAGAAGATGACATAACTTAATTTGATTTGATGACGACTTTTTTAAAAGTCGTGACAAAACAGTTACTAAACTATTCAATTAATAGACTTCAATGTGCAAAAAAATCGTATTTTGTGGCAAGTACCATGGTAAAGAATATATACTGAAATCTGATCTGAAATACAATGAACCTTATCATTGAAAATGTCAAGGACAAGGATATTTGAAAAGAACATATCTCGCCTGCAGACGATCGCAGACGAGTAATTCAACCACGGTACGAAAGCTCTTTTGAAGTAGTTTAATTTGTAAGTAGTCTCATCTGCACCTTCCTGCGCCTTTTGATAATAAACAAGTTAGAATTTTATTTAAAAAAACATGAAAAATTGCTCTATTTCATTAAACTGAAATGATAGCAGCATAGTATGTTTGAGAAAGTTGTGTAGTTTTTAAAGATGAAAAACTTTGTATAACGTGAAAAACTCATATAAATTGAAAATATTAATGTTTTCTTACAAAAACTGGTTTTTGGACACCCTTTTCAGAAAATACATTATATCTTGAATTACACTCAAGTTACGGGAATAGTACCTTCAGCAAACTTGTTTGAAATAACTTTCTGCACAACTTTGTCGAAGTAATTTAGCCCCTATGTTGGCCCTGAGCTAAAATAAAATGTTTATCTCACTTTTAGGGGGATTAATCACATAAATAAAATTTACCAAAAGATGGCGTCTATCATTCTGAGCAACTTTGCTGAAGATACTGTACCTCAAAAACCACGGTCCTATGAGTTATCAATTAAGAGCGTGAAATTGCGCTTTTGAACCACTGTGCAGTGGCTCGAACAAAGACAGCAGATCTTACATTAAGCAATGATTTTAGTGTGTGAGAAGAGTACTGGAACTAAGTTGAACGGGGGTACCGTTACCCTATATTGACCTTATTATTCGAAACAGAAAACTCAATCACTCGATTTACAATCCAAGGATTGCATGTTATGAATACATTGAATGAATAGAAGAGCCGACATGAATATAGCATAGTTATCATATATCTATGAAAAGGTTTAGAATATGTTGAACATTTCACTCTAATATCGTTTGAATAAAAATTACAAATCTGTTGTAATATTCACAATTGAACTGATACAACTATGATGTTCCTCGTATTGAAACCACTAATATGCATACTTGACTGCACAGATGATTAACCGGAGTATTGACCTTATCAAAAGAAACACAACTCTGTTCTCATTTTTTCAGCAATCCTTAATACATGTTGGTTTGTTAATTGGCGAAAACATTATAAATTCAGTGAACATGAATGCATCGTAGTTACGAGTCATTAATAAAGTATATTAGCTCCATCCATTATGGAAAATATAGTTCCGTCGTGATGAAAACAGATACGAACTAAGTTTATCAAGCTATATTTCATGTTTCATCTTCGTACCAAGAGTTTTATACATTAATGATTCATCTATAATAATTTATTGCAAAGAGTTTCTATTAAAATTTATAAAGTAGACTTGACATAATTATCAAATCACATTCGATTTTCCCTGCGGAACAAGACGAGACTCAATGAAAATGTCCTTACACATCACGCCACCCGTAGCAAACTAGCGACCCATGCCTTATCCCGCAACGGCAGTTGGCCGAAAATAACTTTGAATGCAAAAACCGGATAAATACATTTGTTTTGGAAGAACCGGTTAAGTTTTTGTCCGGTTTTTGCATTCAAAGTATTTTTGTCCGGTTCTTGCAATAAAAATGTTTTTAAACGGCTTTTGCATTTCAAAGTCCGTGTCCGACTTTTGCGCTCAATGTTTTTATCCGGTTTTTGCATTCAAAAATACTTAAACGGGTTTTCCAAACTAAGTTGCACTTATCCGACTTTTGCTTTCAGCCGTTCATATATATATATATATATATATATATATATATATATATATATATATATATATATATATATATATATATATATATATATATATATATATATATATATATATATATATATATATATATATATATATATATATATATATATATATATATATATATATATATATATATATATATATATATATATATATATATATATATATATATATATATATATATATATATATATATAAGTTAAACGCGATACTCCCCAACCAAACTTATCCGGGCAACCGATAGAAGTTCCAAGCAATAAGCAATACAGCGAAGTCAGCAACACCGAAGTGGAATGCCAATGAACGCAACCCAACACCGTACGTGACCGGAGGACAATCGTTGCTAGCCGTTAAATCAGCAGTTTAGGGACAAAGGCAGGGCTCTTCGATGTATCGAACATTTCACAAAATAAATCAGTTCTAATTTAGACTTCGATCAATACGTTTGACTTTTTAAAAACCCTCTTGATATAATCTGAAACTTAATTGGCGAAGTCGTGCGGATTTTACCGAATAGTTTTTTGAACCGCAATCGAGCATTCACGAGCGAATATTGTGAATTTGTGTTAAGAAAACCGGGAAAATTCGCGAACCTAAAAGTCCCATCCGCGAGTGAAAATCGCAATCCAGAACTCATCTTAGATCGCGAACGAACATCGTGAAATCAAGGGTAAGTCTGCATTTTTATATCTTTAAATAATTTAAAAAGTGAATAATTTATGAAACAAAAAGTGAATAATTTAATAAAGTTTACAATGGAATACCAAAACCAAATTGGCGAGCTGCGTCGTCTGTTAAACGAAAAAGACGAGCAAATCGCACAGCTTCAAGTGGAAGCAATCGGCGCTGCAGAAGCAGTACTCGCTGCTCAAGCGAGCGCTGCTGCGCAAAACCAAGTACCGCGTGTAGAGGAAATATTAAAATCCCTCCAAACGCCTCAAATTATCAAAGATTTGCCATCGTTTGATGGCAACCCCATAAAATTACATACATTTTTAAAGTCAATAGATCAATTGCTACCGATCATTGACAACGCTAGAGGGACTGCAATCTACAATGTCTGGTTGCAGGCTATTCGAAGTAAAATCCAAGGCGAGGCCGATAGCGTGCTAGAGCTATACGGAACAAACCTCGATTGGAACGAAATTAAAAATAATTTAATCACGCATTATAGCGATAGGCGCGACGAAGTATGTTTGAGCAGAGACCTATATCACAGATAACAGATATACAGGCTCGAACAAAATTTTTCTAAATCCTGTGTAAATTTCAAATTTGCTGTACGTTGGAAACACTACTGCCACCTACTCGACTGTTCGCCGCGATCTTTCAAAACGTTCCACTGCGTTCCGGAACGATAACAAAATCCTCCTGCATGTTGTAGAAAAATTCCAACTATAACAATTTTAACACTTATCACACGATTTCCCTAAGTGTTGAAGGCAATTTTATTTCCATGTCGCATAAATCACACGAGAATTCGATCGAAATAAAACAAAAATAAACTTGTCATTTTAACCTACAGCAAAACAAAAATCTAGCGTAAAGTGAATGTTACACCCAAAACTGCGGCTCATGTGAAAGCGACACCCAAATAGTGGTGACACCTCGTGTCGATCGTGGTGACATCTGCAAGTGTTCGCCACGCTGATTGAGCAAATTTTACACACAGTTCATATGTGAGCCTGTATATCTGTTATCTGTGCCTATATCGTCTCGAGCAAACAACGACAGTAGAAGACTTTTACGGAAAAGTCTCCCACATTATTTTACTTCTAATCAATTTACTTAACCTGAACACGGTAAACGAACAGGTAAAGTTAGCTAAAATCAAACTATATCAGGATATGGGCCTTAAAGTTTTCTTAGGAGGATTAAATGAGCCCCTAGGGCCGATAATAAGAGCACAAACACCCTCAACACTAAAAGACGCTCTAAGACTTTGTTTAGAAGAGCAAATTATCACCATGCAAGAAATCCAAACAGGCAGAACCAATTAATAATACCACCTCCAATTCCAAGTAAACTAGTTCAACACCCTATTCAAAAGTATCCAATGCAAAATCGCGCACCATTTCCACGATTTCCATATAAGCCATTAATCTCAGCTCAAGGAAATCCAATTCATACACACAAACCGAACCCGTTTAACCTTACCCCTTTCCATAACCAAACCAAGAACCCTACAAATCCACCTCCGTTCAACTTCCCCAGACAGCACTATTCAATACTGCATTCATTTAACATGCCACAACAACAACGTCCCATACAAAATGTGTTTGCTCCGCGATTTTTACCACAACCGAAACAAGTCCCGATGGAAGTCGACCACTCCATCAGGTCCAGTAAATTGAACTATATGAACAGACCCAACTATCATATAGAGCATGATACACATAACTACGACGACGACTATGATTATTATTATTATCACTATCCCGAGTCTGAATTAAGCAACAATTACCAACCTATAGAAAGCAATTCAAACGACCACGTCGTTGATACACCCGAACTATTAGCAGAAAACGATTCCGAAACAAAACCAAACGAAACAGCTCCAGTCGATGATTTAAATTTTCAACTGGCCGGCGGTCCATCGAGCCAGACATGAACAATTTTATTCCGTATATCACCGTTTCAACAAACAAAGGTGAACTTAAATTTTTAATCGACTCTGCGAGCAACCGTAACTATATTTCAGAAAAACATGTTAAATTACAAAATTGCAGGTACACAACACCCACTACCGTAAGAAATGTAAGAGGCACACATATAGTTAACCAATTCATAGAATTGAACCCTTTCCATACAATTCCTGATACAAAAAAGCAAATATTCCTTATTTTTGATTTTCACCCATTTTTGATGGGCTAATAGGATATGAATCTCTCAAAAATCTCGAGGCAAATATTATTACTAGTAACAACGAACTACAATTTCCTCGAAGAGCAATCAAAATGAAACGTAAGTACCCTGATAGAATATCTCTACATCTGAATGCACACGAAACGAAATTTACCAAAATTCCTACAAAGGTAAAAGGCGAATTTCTTTTAGAAAATGACTTGGAAGTTAACTCACACGTCACAATTCACTCTGGATTATACTCAGCAGTAGACTCTCATGTTATAATGCCTATTATGAATCATTCTTCTGAACCATGTAGCGTCTCAATTAGCAACGATATCCTTAAACCAGAAATTAATAACTTTGAAACCATTACGTTAGAGTCAAACAAATCCAAGATTAAGCGAACAAAATATATATACGATCAACTTAGGACAGAGCATCTTAATGATGATGAAAAAAGGAAACTACTTAAATTAATTTCTCAACACGAAAATATTTTCTTTACGGAAGGCTCAAAACTTTCTTTCACGAGCGCAATAAAACATAATATTAAAACAAAGGATGAAGCACCAGTACATGCCATGTCCTATAGGTACCCATACTGTCACCGTGAAGAGGTTCAAAGACAAATTGCAAAACTACTCGATCAAGGAATTATCCGTCATTCGGATAGCCCTTGGACTTCCCCAGTATGGATAGTACCAAAAAAAATTAGATGCCTCCGGCAAACAAAAATGGCCACTCGTAATCGACTACCGCAAATTAAACGAGAAAACGATTGATGATCGTTATCCGATACCGAACATCACTGATATCCTAGACAAACTAGGAAAGACTATGTATTTTCCACGCTCGATCTCGCATCTGGGTTTCACCAGGTAGAGGCAGAAGAAAAAGTCATCCTAAAAACAGCATTTAGTGTCGAAAATGGGCACTATGAATTTTTAAAGATGCCCTTTGGGTTAAAGAACGCACCATCAACTTTTCAACGCGTGATGGACAATGTTCTTCGCGAGCATATAGGTGTTATCTGTCTAGTGTATATGGATGACATCATTGTCTTTTCCACAAGCCTTACAGAGCACATGGATAATTTAGCAAAAAATTTCAAAACTTTGCAAAAGCACAATCTCAAAATGCAATTGGACAAGAGTGAGTTCTTCCAGAAACAGGTTGTTTTCTTAGGCCACATTGTCACACCGGAAGGTTGCAAACCGAATCCGGATAAAATCAAAATCATTCAAGAATGGCCATTACCTTGTTACAGCTTATTTTGTGGTGGTGGGGCCACTCTATACACACCAGCTTTAGGGTCGTTTCACGAGTCTCCGGGAGAAAATTCACCACACGCAAACTTTTGTTTTGCCTTAACATACACCACTGGTCACTGAGCATTTATCACGGAAGTTTTATCAAAAGCAAAGAGGACACATTCACTTCAAGGACGTAACGAAAATTTATACAAAAACAGCTTAATTCAGACAGCCCCACATTTTATTTTCGGAACTTAAACCTAAACGAATACTTGCGCATTAAACTTTTATTTTGCTTTCACACAATGTTGCGGCCGAGACGAACGTTGGTCGACTTCGATGAGTTTCCGGGGGTAGAACTGATGACGATTCGAGACAGGAACTCTGCTTACAGACCGGGTACTTCCGTCGGTCTAAATCCAGTTGCGGCGGCAACTCGGCCTTGTAACGGATGGCCTTCGCTTCCGAAAATGGTCCGGGAGTGGTACCGTGTGCACAAAAAACCACGAGCGACTTAGCACCGTCGAGTGAGGTTTTTAACTTTTCGGGTCGGGTATTTTTCTTGCTAGCACCAGTCCATACTCGTTTAACCTTTAACTGAATTAACGTCCGACCACCTGTCACACTCGCGGTCACACTAGTGTTCAAATCTTCAAGGACTGGGCTAGTTTCTATGGCGGAACACTACACTACT
Source organism: Malaya genurostris (assembly GCF_030247185.1). NCBI lineage: Eukaryota > Metazoa > Arthropoda > Insecta > Diptera > Culicidae > Malaya > Malaya genurostris. Next base: position 146,420,659 of record NC_080572.1, read on the forward strand.
ACCCCACTCGACTGATCCTACCAGGAATTAACGCCTGTGTAGTGCTTCTGGTGGATCGTGCTTCGGGTCTCTAGGACCCCACTTTTCGGCTTCTAGAACCGTAAACTTATTGGAAGAGTCCCAAAATGGCGACGGGACAACGCTGCCACGAACTTCACTCCTCGGACCGGAATCATCAACTTCTCTCTTCTTTCTTGACGCTCCTCCTTTTATTTTGTCTACCCCGGAAACAACAATATTATTGTAGATCGATGACAGTTGGTAGGACGCAGGAACTTGCAGGCGAAAACGATATACAATATTGTATGTTTAGATTGGTGCCCCGATAAAAAGACTGTTTGTTTATTTTTTTCGGCTTGGTTACATGCGAAACCTTAACATTAATTTAATTGTCTCAATGAAAAACACCATATAAACAAATGAATAAATAAATAAATAAATAGATAAATATAAATCAATAAATAATGTGTAAATAATTAAATAGTGTATAAGTAAATAAATGGCAAATAAATAAATGAATGAATAAATACATAACTAATTAATCGTCTGAATGAGGGAATAAATAAATAAATATAATTGAATAACTGTTTTAGGGCACCAATCGAGGCTATTAAACATAAAATAAACATCCTTCGAACATGTAAACATGGAAGATTTGACATTTATTTCATATTTAGAAATTTACTGACAATGTTTCTTAATTATATAAAAAAAATACAAAAAATATATGTAGTCTGGGTTAAGCTGGCCCAATAACCAGGGATTTATTGTGACCATAATCCCGAAGGTCACAATCTTCCCGGAGTCGGGGTAAAAAAAACGAAATGTTTTTTTTCTTCTTGCTCTGCTGTCTTCTCATGCGACTACTTCTTCTCCAGTGTCCAGTTTAACTCGTAAAATGATTTTTCCAAAGGCCAGAGGAGCTCTTTCCTACGAGTTATGCGACTTTAGAGGAGTGAGCCTGTCCATTTCTAGTCACGCGACAGGGGAGGAACTGACGACCGTACTTAGCATTGTATCCTTCAGCCGCATTGGATTGCTTCATATTTCGTCTGTATACCAATTGCCCGGGTGCAAATGATTTGGCGAAATCTCTATGGCGAAGATTATAGCGGTGGTTAGAGGCCTGATGCGCCTTTTTAAGGTTCTGACAGACCAAATCGTACAGATTGCTAAACATCTGTCTACGACGATCGGCTAGTTGTTCTGGATTAAGATCTTCATCATGACGGGCGAGTTTATGATCCGTACCATGCTCGGATATTTCATGACCGTGCGTTATGAAATAAGGCGTGTAACCTGTAGAGGAGTGAACACTGGTGTTAAGAATCAGTTCGATTTCTGGTAACCGTGTGTCCCAGAGTCGCTGGTCGTCTTTAACGTAAGTGCGAATGGCAACATTGATCGAGCAGTTTACTCTTTCTACCGGATTCGCCTGCGAATTGTATCGAGAATTTAGCCAGTGTGTAATTTTGAAACGCTCCAGTAGTTCCTTGAATTCCTTAGAAAGGAAACTACTTCCGTTGTCGCTTATAATTATTTCTGGAACTGAGTTACTGTGAAACCATTGTTCTCGTAAGACAAAGCACAGAGTAGAACTACTGATTTTCCTCATCGGATAGATCATGACCCACTCCGAAAAATAGTCGGCAACCACCAAAATGTGTTGGTTTCCGCGCCGACTGCGAGGAAGGGGACCGACGAAGTCCACTGAAATTATCTGCCAAGGACGTGTGGCTAATTTCATGTGACTCATTGTTGGATTTGTTGCTACCGATGCTGCTTTTACCTCTTTACAGGTTCCACATTGTTGAACATAGCCACGAATTTGGGAAGCCATTTTCGGCCAGTAGTACCGTTGACGGACTCGAGCAAGTGTTTTTTCTTGCCCAGGATGAAAGCATTCATCATGGCATTGTTGCAGAATGTGAGGGATTTCTTCTTTAGTTGGAATCGATTTCCATTCAAACCGTTGGTCATACGGATTGTCCAGTACCGAAATATATTTGAACAGTCTACCGTTTTCAACTTTGAAATCTACATAAAGGTCCGGATTTTCTGAAACTTTCTGCATAGTAGAATCGTACCAGTATAACGCCGACGAATCGACTGCAGCTACATTTCGTGAGAGGGCATCTGGTACAACATTGTCTTTACCTTTACGGTGTTTAACGGACATATCGTAATGCTGTAAATTTAGGGACCACCGACTACATTGAGACCCAACCTTCCATTTTGTATTAAGGATGTGGATCAGTGCTGATGAATCGGTGATTAGTGTGAAATGGTACCCTTCAATGTACCCGCGAAAGGCATCAATGGACAACATTGCGGCCAGAGCTTCTTTCTCTGCCGCGTGATAGTTTTTCTGGGGAGTCGTTAACTTGTGGGAGTAATAGGATATTACTCGTTCTTGACCATCCTGTTCCTGTGTTAACACCCCCGCTACATCGCTAGCATCAGTTTGCACCGTAAATTCACGGGTGAAATCTGAACTACCCAAAATGGGAGACGAGATCAACCGCTCCTTGATGTTACAAAAGGCGGCTTCTGCGTTATCGTTCCATTGGATCACTTTTGACTTAGTTTGGAGAAGGTTCGAGAGGGCGGCTGTTGTACCGCTAAAATCGGATATAAATCTACGGTAATAGTTCGCCATTCCCAGGAACCTTCTGAGTTTAGTTATTGTATTCGGACGCTCGTACTCAAGGATTGGCCGAATCTTTTCGGGATTGGCTCTCAAACCGTCGGAGCTCAGAAGGTAACCTAAGAAGGGAATCTCTGATACTCCAAATTGTGATTTCTCTAGGTTAATGCTGAGGTTTGCCTCATTTAACCGGGTAGCAACATCTTTTAGAAGCTGTATATGTTGCTCGAACGATTCGGTAACAATCACGATATCGTCGAGATACACAAAAACAAAGGGTTCTAATGCGCCATGGCCAAGGACCGTGTCCATCAGTCTGGCTAACGTCGCCGGGCTATTGATTAATCCGAATGGCATTCTGGTGTATTGGAAAAGTCCTTTTCCTTGTACACAGAACGCCGTGTATTTTCGCGAGCTTTCTTCGAGCGGTACTTGAAGGAAAGCTTCCGACAGATCAATCGTCGAAAGGTACTTCGCTTTTGGTAGTTTACCGAGTATCCTACCTGGATGGGGTAAAGGATAGGCATCGCGTTCCGTTCGCTCGTTAATTTTTCGAGCATCTAGACAGAATCGGACTTTATGGGGTTTTATTACGGGAACACAGTTTAAACACCATGCGGAATTACTTCTTTCGAGAATTCCTTTCTCTAACAAACGTTGAAGTTCGATGGCCACCAAGCTTTGTGTCTTTGGTGACATCACGTAGGGGAACTGACGAACTGGTGGCTTCTCTTTCCACTCATCTTTTAGCACAACACGATGCTGAGCAAACGTGGTTAACGTTAGCTCGCCGTTATCTGCTGTCAACAATTTTTTTTGGTTGCTTCCACTATCAAGAAGTGCGCGTGTCACAACTCCGTATATTTTTACGGATGCATAAGGACGGTTATCGTTTAAATATGGATAAACTATCTGACAAACTTCTACCGAAGGTTCGTAAATCTTTTGAGTTGCCGGTTCCCAGAATGATGGAGGATACCGATGACTTAACGAGGGTTCTTTTACGCGACTGGCTTTTGCGAACGGCGATTTTCGTTCGCTCGGGTTCCGTTTTTTAAGCAAAATGGACAAAAATTCGTTGGAAAACCGCGAAGACCGCAATTTGCACAGAGAATACCGCGAGGTTGGTCACACATGGCAACGTGGTGGCCCTGTCTACCGCAATTGAAACACGTTCATTGGAGGAGGTTTATGCTTGTTTATCACTTCATCCAGGGTGAGTTGCGGACGAGTAGAACTAAAGCCCGGTCCAGCTAATGCCTGCTTCTGAATATGGGACGGTCCTGCCGTAGGATTGGAATTTTTAGCTGTTTGATTGGTTTAGGAAAAGGATTGTCGATTTGAAGAATCATGATTGTTTCTATTTTGGTTGTGCTGCTGTGAGATTGCTGCTGTGCTTCCATCGGACACTTGTGGCTGAACTTGCAACGGTTTATTTTTATTTTTATTTTTAGCTGTCTTTTGTAGACCTTCAACGACATTCACCGATTTCTCGTGTCCAAAAACTTTATTGCAGGCAGAGAAATTCAGTGCGTCTAGATTTTGTCCCGCGGCCACGAGTGTCTGGAGATCTATAATCGGAGTGAAAGCTAATTGGCGTTTATAGTCGACGCGCATATTTTACTGTAATATTTGAATTATGTCATAGTCTGGAATCTGTTCGCTCATAGTACGAAACAGTTTCTCCATCTCAAAATAAAACTCATGGAAGGACTCATGTTTCTGCTGGCGTCTCTGATAGATTTTCATCTTGATGAGCGCGTCCAGGTCAGGATGCATGTACGTACGTCGAAGTTCGAAAACCAGGTGTTGCCAATTCAGAAGTCTGTTAGTGGACCTTTGAGTCATATACCACTTCAAAGCAGATCCGCAAAACAAGTGCACGGCTGATTCGAACAGTTCTCTTTCTGAAACCTGTTCGGCAAGACTCAACGCATGGACTAATTCTAGGAATTCGTTTAGCTGTAATCCCTGGTCATCTCCACTGTATTTGGAAATGTTCCATTTTGATACAGGTAAGGTATGCCGATGATGATAAGGGACTGTATATTGCTGTGGTGGAGTTGGATTTGGCACAATCACGGAATTGTGACCTGACCCAGAATTCGGTGGTTTTACTTGGTACTGTGAATAAAAGTTTCTTTCCGGGGGCTGCTTTGAGTTTGGATTTTTAATTGACGATTGTGGAACTGGGTTTTGAAAAGACTGTTGTGTGGGAATATTTATTGAATTATGGGGGTTTCTGTAATTCGTTATTTGTGATGGGACTTGAGAGTATAGAGGAGAAACGTTCAGAGAGTTTGTATATTGAAAATTATGGTGAGGTGAGTATGGTAGTTGGTGAAGTTGAGGTAAGTCTAGTTCTTGAATCGTTTGTGTACTAGCATTTCTGCTAATTTTAACCCTTTTGAGTTCTGCTTCCAAGTCAGTGATTCTGACTTGCAGGGAGTGAATCAAATCTAAGTCATCTGCACTAAGGACCGACCAACGGGGTATTTGCTCTAAGTTTTGATCATCTGAATCGTTTGTCTCATCCAAAAGATCTAAGCAATCCACTTGCAATGCTTCTGTGCCCTCGTTTTCTTGATCTTCAACTTGAACATCATCCAAGCTACCTTCGGGCACAGGCTCTTCCGACTTGGTTTGTAGCCTTTTAACTATTTCGACCAGTTCTACGAGTGTGTTCTGTAGATTACTGTTTAAATTTGGTGACCCTCGTGAGTTGGACAGTAACATTGATATTCGTTTGCCAATATGCAAAAGCCTTGCTATGCACTGACTTTTTGATACGTCATCTACCTGGGCTTCTAGCGTTTGTTTGATGGCGTTTAATTTTTGGACACACATCTGCATCTCCCCGCCGCTATCGCTTATTACTCTTCGCGTGTTTTCTAACTGACCCTGCTTTTCTGACTTTAATGCGTCTCTTACCCACTTTCGCTTTCTGTATATACTAAGATCACCAGTCAAAACAACTGAACGTGATACTTATTCGTGATCAAGTTCATCATCATGCAAATAGTCTACTCTTAACCCATAATACCATTCATTGATCATTTCACTCGCTTGGTCAAAAGTAGGACGATTGATAGCCATTTTTGATTATCTAATCTTGAAAATGAGCTTACAAATAACAGAACAACGTATTTCAAAAATATACAAAATGAGACAAATAAATACAGAGAAAAGAGAGGAAAATATATAAATCCACTATACACTTTTCAACACTGGTCAACGATTTTTTTTTCAGGTAATATGATTAATAAATTTGTGAATCTGTTCATACGGCTGCGAATGGCGGCTTTGCTGAAGTTTTTATCATCATTCGCGAGAATCCGCAAATTCCCTCCGACAATTCTTCCGGTGAAATACTTCAGGGCTTAATAACATTTCAATGACTTCGCGAATATTGAAGTAAACGTTAGATTACTGAAATTTCTCCGGGAGACCAATTGAAAAGGGGTTTTTCTTTTGGTCTATAAAGAAAAGCACCTTTTCCTAATTTTGCGTTGGGCGCCAATTGTTACAGCTTATTTTGTGGTGGTGGGGCCACTCTATACACACCAGCTTTAGGGTCGTTTCACGAGTCTCCGGGAGAAAATTCACCACACGCAAACTTTTGTTTTGCCTTAACATACATCACTGGTCACTGAGCATTTATCACGGATGTTTTATCAAAAGCAAAGAGGACACATTCACTTCATGGACGTAACGAAAATTTATACAAAAACAGCTTAATTCAGACAGACCCACATTTTATTTTCGGAACTTAAACCTATACGAATACTTGCGCATTAAACTTTTATTTTGCTTTCACACAATGTTGCGGCCGAGACGAACGTTGGTCGACTTCGATGAGTTTCCGGGGGTAGAACTGATGACGACTGGAGACAGGAACTCTGCTTACAGACCGGGTACTTCCGTCGGTCTAAATCCAGTTGCGGCGGCAACTCGGCCTTGTAACGGATGGCCTTCGCTTCCGAAAATGGTCCGGGAGTGGTACCGTGTGCACAAATAACCGCGAGCAACTTAGCACCGTCGAGTGAGGTTTTTAACTTTTCGGGTCGGGTATTTTTCTTGCTAGCACCAGTCCATACTCGTTTAACCTTTAACTGAATTAACGTCCGACCACCTGTCACACTCGCGGTCACACTAGTGTTCAAATCTTCAAGGACTGGGCTAGTTTCTATGGCGGAACACTACACTACTACCCCACTCGACTGATCCTACCAGGAATTAACGCCTGTGTAGTGCTTCTGGTGGATCGTGCTTCGGGTCTCTAGGACCCCACTTTTCGGCTTCTAGAACCGTAAACTTATTGGAAGAGTCCCAAAATGGCGACGGAACAACGCTGCCGCGAACTTCACTCCTCGGACCGGAATCACCAACTTCTCTCTTCTTTCTCGACGCTCCTCCTTTTATTTTGTCTACCCCGGAAACAACAATATTATTGTAGATCGATGACAGTTGGTAGGACGCAGGAACTTGCAGGCGAAAACGATATACAATATTGTATGTTTAGATTGGTGCCCCGATAAAAAGACTGTTTGTTTATTTTTTTTTTCGGCTTGGTTACATGCGAAACCTTAACATTAATTTAATTGTCTCAAATAAAAACACCATATAAACAAATGAATAAATAAATAAATAAATAGATAAATATAAATCAATAAATAATGTGTAAATAATTAAATAGTATATAAGTAAATAAATGGCAAATAAATAAATGAATGAATAAATACATAACTAATTAATTGTCTGAATGAGAGAATAAATAAATATATATAATTGAATAACTGATTTAGGGCACCAATCGAGGCTATTAAACATAAAATAAACATCCTTCCAACATGTAAACATGGAAGACATGTAAACATGTAAACATTTATTTCATATTTAGACATTTACTGACAATGTTTCTTAATTATATAAAAAAATACAAAAAATATATGTAGTCTGGATTAAGCTGGCCCAATAACCAGGGATTTATTGTGACCATAATCCCGAAGGTCACAACCTTCGAATGAAAAAGAGTTGCGCGGTTTCCTAGGAATTCTAGGGTATTATCGTAATTTCATTAGAGACTTCGCAAAAATTGCGAAACCACTCACTAATGCTCTAAGAAATGGAGAAACAATTTCTCACTCAGAAGAATTTGTTAACGCCTTCGAACACTGTAAAATTGTAAAACAGGAAGTAACATTTTGCAGTATCCCGATTTTTCTAAACAATTCATTTTGACTACGGACGCCAGTAATTTTTCAATTGGCGCTGTACTCTCTCAAGGGACTATCGGAAACGATAATCCAATAGCTCTTGCCTCCCGAACCCTTAACAAGTCAGAAGAAAAATACTCGGCTATAGAGAAAGAGCTCTTGCATGCGAAGCTCTACTACTAAGAGGCCAACCTGGGCAATGCCCGGTATCAGAAAAACCACCATCAATAAATACAAAAACGATTGCTCCAGGAACGCTATTAGTGCAAATCGTTCACCAAGACGTAATCATTAATAGCACCTGCGGCATTCAACCAGAAACGTTGAAAGGAATTCATCTAGTTACGTTTCACAACTGTTCGTTGTTCATCAATAATGAGCTTTCTTAGAAAAAAAATTTTCGTTTTTGGAAATTTCATGTACTCTCCCCTATGGTGCTTTTTCAAGATCGAAAATTGTCAAACCTTTACCACCGGGCAGCACCCCTTACGCATATCCGATTTAGCTCAAATTTTGCATGAAGGCTTTTTTCGAGGTGCTTAAACTTTTGAGCACTAGAGCTTACCGAAAATAGAGGTGATCCCAAAATTTCGGCACCGTTATATATATAAATATATATCAATATATATATATATATATATATATATATATATATATATATATATATATATATATATATATATATATATATATATATATATATATATATATATATATATATATGAAATTTTCGAAATCAATAAAAATTTTTGATGCCAAAAGGCAATTCTCAGAGATGGCTGAACCGATTTCAACAAACTTGGGTTCGTTTGAAAGCTACTGTCGGGCCAAGTTCGAATATCAAATGGCTGAGACTTTTGGTTCCGGAGATATGATTGTATAAGTGACGACAAAAAGTGTTCTATTTTCACACGCTCAATTTTCTCTTTCTATATATACACACACACACACATATATATATATATATATATATATATATATATATATATATATATATATATATATATATATATATATATATATATATATATATATATATATATATATATATATATATATATATATATATATATATATATATATATATATATATATATATATATATATATATATATATATATATATATATATATATATATATATATATATATATATATATATATATATATATATATATATATATGTATATAAGGGTGCCAAAATTTTGGGATAACCTCTATTTTCGGTAAGCTCTAGTGCTCAAAAGTTTCAGCAACTCGAAAAAAGCCTTGCATTTCAGCTAATTCGGACATGCGTAAGTGGTGCTGCCCGATGGGTAAAGGTTTGACAATTTTCGATCTTGAAAAAGCACCATAGAGGGGAGTACATAAAATTTCCAAAAACGATTTTGATGCCAAAACTCTTAAAACTGCATAAAACATCGACTTAAAACTGCATAAAACATGGACTAAGAAGGGTTTTTGCCTTTCTCTATAGAAAGGTATTAGAATTGCGGGAAAAACCAACTCGGAGATCATTTTGGTTCGGAGATATGATTGTGTATAAGTGACGACAAAAAGCGTTCCATTTTAACGCGCTCAATTTTCTCATTCTATATACACTGAAGTCTTTTTTTATGCGAATTTACGTACCGCATAAAAATAACCACATAAAAATAAACCGCATAACTCTGAAAATTGGCATAAATAAAGTCGCGTAAAAAAACCGCATAAAAAAAGACCTCGGTATATATATATATATATATATATATATATATATATATATATATATATATATATATATATATATATATATATATATATATATATATATATATATATATATATATATATATATATATATATATATATATATATATATATATATATATATATAAATATATATGGAATGCGTTCAAATATCTTCGAAAAGGGCACACACATACACATACACACAAACATTTTCCGATCTCATCGAACTGAGTCGAATAGTATATAACACTATGGATCTCCGAGTCGGTTTTACCAGTAATTCTGATACCTTTCTACAGAGAAGGGCAAAAACCTTTCTTAGTCCACTTAGTGGAATTTTCATATATCTTGATAAATCACCATAGGGGGGAAACAATTTTCGAAATCGAAAAAAAAAATTTTATGCCAAAAGGCTTAAAATTACATGAAACGTCGAGATTTATTGTCATATCGAAAAAAAAATTTTTCGAAAAAATCGACTTTTTGGGACTTAGAAAATTTTTCCAAGTCCCAGAAAGTTGATTTTTTCAAAAAAAACTACAATGATCAGCCCCATGGGGTTGTTCGAGCCGTTGATGTGGAACAAGGCAACCAAAATTTCTAATGATCTACAATCAAAAAGTTCAATCAATCCGAACCAACACCGAACATCATTTGTCTTGATTTCCATTTGTTTTATGACCGACGAAATTACACCAATATCCCAAATGTATGCAATTATATGTTTGTACATACTTGCGATTTCGATATTTAAGCTTCTCTTCGCCAAGCTTGTGTTCAAGTTTATTATGCAAGCAGTTTTTTAGCGTTAAGTTTCTCTACCATTCTGCGATTTCGGTTGAAGCGATAAACTATTTCTCATTATCAATCGAGTTTATCTAATATAAATTAGAAATTAATCTTAAGCATTCAAAATTTATCCAGAGGTAGTTGTCAATTTCTCATGGGGAAACGACATAACAAGGAATTCCGAGCTTGCATGACACAAGATCAGAGCATACCAATTAAGGGCTGAGGCCAGTGTGTTTTAAGGCGTTTTAAAGGGCTATTTTCACGCTTCAAATCTGATTTTCTCAGAAACGGTGACGACTATCAAAAAACCCAACTGACAATCTCGTAGAAGATTAGTTTAGAATATCTGTGAAAATTTCAGAATGATTGTTTGACTTTAGCGGTCGGGAAAGTCTTTTTTCTGAAGGAAGAATTGCATAGCTGAAAACACCGTCTTTCAAATTGTTCACTGAATATCTTGCCTTCAAAAGCATGGATCAAAAATCTATCCTGACAATGTCTAGATAATTTCATTTAGATGCGATTAGTGCATAAAAACATATATGTTGTCGCGATAAAAGTGAAGGGAAAGTTATTTTTGTAAAGGTTAGTCGATTTGTATGGTGGCGCCATTTTAGTTCCCTGGTAACGTAACGAAACATGAGAGAGGAATAAAATCGGCTCAGCAAGGCTGCCAAACAAGCGGTAGCTTTATTGGATTTTATGTGATGTAATCAAACTTGTAACCGAAAATATCAAAACTTTCTTGGCCACCCGGCCACATCGTGAGTCTTTTTATACATTTACGAGAGAGCATGGAGAGAAATGTAATACGCACAGCGAGCTTTTAAAGCTTCAAATCGTTTTATGGCGTTTTTCTCTTGCTGTCTAGCAGCAACCTACCTCTAGCTTGCTACGAGAAGGACTGAAACGTTAGCTTTAATTTCGCTTCTATTTATAGATTCGCGTGCTTCCAACAGCTTCGCTTTTGCATCGATTGACCAATCAGAGCGATGCTCTCTCTTTGATATATCGCTTACTCCTTCAAAACCGTCGACTATGGCAGGGAAATCCGGTATGCTGGAGATTTTTTGCAGACAAAATAGGACACTGCTAGCTATTAATCAACATTTCAATGATATACAATTCAAAATACATGGCTATGAACATTCAAATCAATACGTAGAAATATTTCCTATCAAATGATGAAATAATATTAATAATTGATACAAAACTGACTGAGCTGTAAGTGTTTAAAACCTGACCACATTTCTACGTGTAGTTTGTGATTTGCACCCCTAATAAAGATGTGTTCCACATCAAAAATTTTTTTGAGATGACACTAAATTTCGATGTTTTATGCAGTTTTAAGAGTTTTGGCATCAAAAAAATTTTCGTTTTTGGAAATTTATGTACTCCCCCCTATGGTGCTTTTTCAAGATCGAAAATTGTCAAACCTTTACCACCGGGCAGCACCCCTTACGCATGTCCGAATTAGCTCAAATTTTGCATGAAGGCTTTTTTCGAGGTGCTTAAACTTTTGAGCACTAGAGCCTACCGAAAATAGAGGTGATCCCAAAATTGTGGCACCCTTATATACATATATATATATATATATATATATATATATATATATATATATATATATATATATATATATATATATATATATATATATATATATATATATATATATATATATATATATATATATATATATATATATATATATATATATATATATATATATATATATATATATGTATATATATATATATATATATATATAGAAAGAGAAAATTTGAGTGTGTGAAAATAGAACACTTTTTGTCGTCACTTATACAATCATATCTCCGGAACCAAAAGCCACAGCCATTTGATATTCGAACTTGGCTCGACAGTAGCTTTCAAACGAGCCCAAGTTTGTTAAAATCGGTTCAGCCATCTCTGAGAAAATTGCCTTTTGGCATTAAAATTTTTTTTTCGATTTCGAAAATTTCATATACTTCCCCCTTTGGTGATTTTTCTAGATATATGAAAATTCCGCTAAGTGGACTAAGAAGGGTATTGCCTCTCTCTATAGAAAGGTATTTGAATTGCTGGAAAAACCGACTCGGAGAGCCATAGTGTTATATACTATTCGACTCAGTTCGACGAGATCGGAAAATGTCTGCGTGTGTGTATGTGTATGTTCCGATCTCGTCGAACTGAGTCGAATAGTATATAACACTATGGATCTCCAAGTTGGTTTTTCCAGCAATTCTAATACCTTTCTATAGAGAAGGGCAAAAACCCTTCTTTGTCCACTTAGTGGAATTTTCATATATCTTGAAAAATCACCATAGGGGGTGATAGTATAGCCTAGTATAGCCAAATTTAAATTTTCGAAATTGAAAAAAAAATTTATGCCAAAATTACAAATTACATGAAACGTCGAGATTTAGTGTCATCTCGAAAGAAAAAATGTTTGAATAAATCGACTTTTTGGGGCTTAGAAAAAATATCAAAATTTTCGAAGTCCCAGAAAGTTGATTTTGAAAAAAAAAATATTTTGAGACAAAACTCGCTTTTTCAAGATAGAAAATTGTCAAACCTTTACCACCGGGCAGCACCCCTTACGCATGTCCGAATTAGCTCAAATTTTGCATGAAGGCTTTTTTCGAGGTGCTTAAACTTTTGAGCACTAGAGCTTACCGAAAATAGAGGTGATCCCAAAATTTTGGCACCCTTATATACATATATATATATATATATATATATATATATATATATATATATATATATATATATATATATATATATATATATATATATATATATATATATATATATATATATATATATATATATATATATATATATATATATATATATATATATATATTTATATATATATATATATATATATATATATATATATATATATATATATATATATATATATATATATATATATATATATATATATATATATATATATACATCTATATATATACATATATATATATATATATATATATATATATATATATATATATATATATATATATATATATATATATATATATATATATATATATATATATATATATATATATATATATATATATATATATGTATATATATAGTTCGGACGAAATATTTCATTATTAATGGCCGACAGCACAAACTTGAATTAACTATGGATGAATTCTTTCTGTTTCCGTCTTTGCGCAATGCACATGTTTTCATTCCTTTGTTATTAATAAAGCTTGAGTAAAAGTGAACACTTGTGTTTTTTCAGATGCAATGTTTGTCTTGAAATATAGTTAAAACTACAGTCCACTGATCGAAATAATGAACATTTGGTCCTTCATGGCCGGGTAGTGAAGTGAAAACTTATTGGAAAATACGAATTCACATTGCAGAAAAGAGAATTGAGCATTTAATTGAAGCGTCAATTAAATGTTGTGAGCGGCTATTACTACGCTAGTTTGGCTTTTACTCGAACCACTCCGATGGAACACGATGTCTCCAGCCAAAGGAACAAAGCAGCAAAAAGGAAACGAGTACACACCGATCAGACAACAACTCGCGGAACAGAAGAAGAAGGAAGATTCTAAAATAATGGAAGAAGAATACGATATACTAGTGCGTCAGAAAAAGGCAATCAAATCTAGACTTTTACGAGTACAGCGTGCACTATCTGACACTGAAGATAATTCAAACCTTACAAATATTCATTTTCTGCAGCTTCATTTGAAGACTGTCGAGAGTTGCTATCATGAAGTCAATGAATTGCAAAAAAAAGATGTAGGCGATGCCGCTTTCTGACGAAACCTGCGATGAACAAGAAGAAGAAATTATCGCTTTTGAGACGGCTTACAACGAACTTGTAATTAAACTGAATACTTTGATCGCAGCGGTTGTAAAGCAAGAATCCATAACTACATCACCTGTTGTAACGGTTGCCCCTCCGGTGGTCTCCGCTGGTTCTGATTCATCCCAGTTTCCGCCACTAAAAGTTCCGCTGCCGCAGTTTGATGGCTCTTATGAGAATTGGCTATCATTTAAATGTATGTTCCAGACAGTCATGGCACGATACAAGAACGAATCTCCGGCAATTAAATTGTATCATCTGCGAAATTCACTGACGAGAAAAGCTACAGGCATCATAGACCAAGACATCATTAATAACAACGATTATGATGCTGCTTGGGAAATGCTTACAGAACGAAATGAAGACCTGAGACTTATCATCGATCGACATATTGATGCGTTGAATAAATTACCAAAATTAACAAAAGAGATTGCGATAGATTTGCGAAAACTGGTGGACAACTGCTCAAAGAATGTAAATGTCTTGAAAAGATTGGAACTTCCTGTTGAAGGATTGGGTGAAGCGATGCTAATTAACTTAATTTCTTCGAAAATGGATACTGCAATACGAAAGGATTGGGAAATGATGCAAGTCCCAGGTGAATTTCCTGAATACGGTGCAACCATGAACTTTCTAAAGGAAAGTTTTGGAGAAGATCAACATGAACACAAAACCCAGTACGGATTTAGTAAAAACTCCACGATCAACACGCTTACAACGACGGCTGCACATAAATGTCCTGTGTGTAAGAACGAACATGAATTGTGGAAATGTGATGATTTTAAGAGCTACGAACATGAATTGTGGAAATGTGATGATTTTAAGAACTACAGTGTTAGTGTTAGTTTTGAAAAATAGTGGTTCCTGCTTCAACTGTCTACAAAGAGGTCATCGTACGAATGAATGTTCATCGTCGAGTTCATGCAAGAAGTGTAGCAAGCGCCATCATACCTTGCTGCACACTGAAGAACGTAAACAGATAACGAAAAAGTCGGATGGAGATACGACGATCAGCCAATGTGTCGATAGTGTGCTGATGCAATCCGTTGCAGCGACTAAAAATCACGATGAAAAAGATAAAGGTGAAACAATGTCTACGCTGTGTTCCAGTGATGAAAAATTTGAAGGTACATTGCCTACTTTCGACAGCTGTGGTAACAGCCTATGGCAGAACAGGATTACCGTTTCCTTGCAGAGCCATTCTGGACTCAGCTTCTCAGACAAATTTTGTTACAGAGTAATTTGCTAACTTATTGGCGTTGCAGAAGGAAGCTACGGATTACATTGTCAGTGGTTTGAATGGAAAAAACACGCGGGTTAAATTTAAAATTCATCTGAAGGTTTCATCCCGGGTATCTAATCACAGTTTCATGCTTGACTGTCTTATTACACCAAAAATCGTTAGCGATTTATCGACGCTGTGCCCAGATATACGCTCATGGCCATTACCAACTAGTATTGAACTTGCAGATCCAACGTTCTTCAAGAAAAATCATATTGACATAAATTAAATAGCGGTCCTACACTGAAGCAAAAATACGTACGATTTATTCGTGAGTATCAGCAATTAGGACATATGCTGGAAATTGATCCAACGAATGACGATGATAGTGGTTTCTATCTCCCGCACCACTGCGTACTCAAACCGCCCAGCACCACAACAAAATTAAGAGTTGTGTTTGATGGGTCGGCTAAATCTTCTAGTGGAATTTCTATAAACGACGCACTGTTACCGGGGCCCATAGTGCAAAATGATTTGGTGGCGATATTGCTGAATTTTCGTTGCTTTCGCTAAGTCGTTACGGCTGATGTATTAAAAATGTTTCGGCAGATCGGTATACAGTATCCAGATAGGAAATTTCAACGCATCGTATGGAGGGAGAATTCGAATCAACCCCTGAAGCTGTTTGAACTTCAGACTGTAACGTATGGACTGACGTCATCGCAGTTTCTTGCTACTATGACACTCAAACAGTTGGCTTCTGAACACGCTGAAGATTATCCACTCGCAGCAGCTGCAGTCGAAAGGTGCTTCTACATTGATGACGCCCTGGCCGGAGCACAAACATTAAACGAAGCCTGTCAGTTACAACAAGAAATTGTGGAACTATTGCGGTATGGCTGTTTTGAAGCACATAAATGGTGTTCCAATTCAGATCTTATTATCAAAAATGTACCAGATGAACTTAAAGGAGATGAAGTGGATGTTTCTAACATCGATGAAAAGACAATTGTGAAGACGTTAGGAGTAGCTTGGAACCCAAAGGAAGATTGTTTTTCGTTTTGCGTACCATCTTATAATGCTGTTCTACAACAACCTATTACGCTTCGAAGCATTCTGAATGAGGTGGCACGAATCTATGATCCGTTAGAATTAATCGGCCCGGTCTTAACAACTGCTAAGTTGTTCCTTCGTGAAATCGCAGCTATTACAACTGATTGGGATGCTCCTTTACCTGAATTAATTGAAAAACGTTGGAAATCATTCCGCGAAAACTTGTTGAAATTAAATGATTTGAAAATTCCACGTTGGATCCTTTCTACCGCGGCTATCAGAATTGATCTTCATGGGTTTGCCGATTCATCGAACCAGGCATAAGGTGATTGTTTATATACTAATGTGCTGCATTCGGATGGCACTGTCGCTATGAAACTTATATGTAGCAAATCAAGAATTATTCCGAAACCGTCTAAGAAATTGAAACCTATAACCACCCCACGTTCAGAACTGCTTGCTGCAGTGTTATTATCCCGTTTGACTGACAAGTTTATCTCCTCTACTGAAATGAAATTTACAGTGAACTTATGGAGTGATTCACAAATAGAACTGAGCTAGATAAAAAAATGTCCCGGTGAACTACAACTTTTCGTGTCGAACCGCGTGCAAGAAGTTCAAAAACTGACAAAGGATTTTCGGTGGCACTATTTTAAAAACACACTCTAATCCTGCGGACATTATCTCTAGAGGTGAACAGCCCGATGTATTGGCAAGTAAACAACTTTGGTTGAATGGACCAACCACGGTAAATTTTGAAACAGTTCAAACGCTTTCGGATGAATTATTACCCGATTTGAAGAAAACAGCAGTACTCGCTGTCACCACAAGTCTACGGATGAAATTGTTTGATGACATTAGTGATTTCGGTAAAATACTGCGATGCATGGCCTACTTGATACGCTTTGCATTGTTTATTGCTTCTAGAAAACAAACGGTGATACTTGGTTCCCTACAAGCATGGGAGTTGGCATGCGCTCTAAAGGTGATTGTTCGTTTGCAAGCTGAATCATTTCCGAATGAAATCACATTTTTGAAACAAGGTAAAAACGAGAAGCTTCAATTACGGAACTTTCTTCCGTTCATTGACTCTGAGGATGGGTTTTTACGAGTTGGTGGGTGCATTAAACATGCGTTCATTCCGTATGACAGTCGCCATCAAATGCTGGTGCCTGCGAAGCATCCAGTAATTGAAAAACCTATTCGTCACTTACACCTAGAAAATTTGCATATTGGACAACGGAGACTTCTCGCGATAGTGAGACAACGATATTGGCCCTTAAGGGCTAAGTTTACGATTAGAAAGGTAATCCGATCCTGCATTACTTGTTTTCGTGCATGCCCGGTTAAAACTACTCAGCTGATGGGTAACAACCATCACCAACGATCGCTCGAATAGAAATCGATTTCTCTGGTCCATTTTCGATCAAGTCAACTACACAAACAAGAAGACCAACAACCACGAAAGGTTACGTATGCCTTTTTGTCTGTATGACCACGAGAGCAATCCACGTAGAATTGGTTGACGTTTGTTAGTCGACGAGGACTAACATCTATGATTCTTTCGGATAACGCCACAAATTTCGTTGGGGCTAATAGCGAGCTAGAGAAACTGAGACAACTTTTCGACAATGAGCAGCATAAACGACAGCTGAATTTGTTCTGCACCACCAAGGGCATTGAATGGTTTTTTATACCACCTCGCAGTCCACACTTTGGTGGAATTTGGGAGGTGGGAGTAAAATCGATAAAGCATTATTTAAAACGTATCGTTGGTACACGCTGTCTTTGATTTGAGGAGCTGTATACAACATTAACTCAAATCGAAGTAGTACTTAATTCAAGACCCCTAACTCAAGCCTCAGACGATCCGAATGATCTAACCGCAATTACCCCCGCACATTTTTTAATCGGACGAGAAATGCATGCTATTCCAGAACCGTCATATATGAACCTGAAGGAATAAACTTTGCCGAGGTGGCAATTAGTGCAATGTATGTAACAGCAGTTCTGGCAAAGATGGACGGCTGAATACCTCCCCGAATTGCAGAATCGACAGAAGTGGAATAGTTTAACTAGAATTAAACCAGGAGCATTAGTTCTATTGGTTGACAGAAATGCTCCTCCTGCGCAATGGCTTCTAGGACGAATCATTTTAATGCACCCTGGACAGGACAATGTCACCCGAGTTGTAACAGTCAGGACCAGCAAGGAAGAATTTAAACGTGCTGCAGGAGCTTTGTTGGATGGGACAGACGGACATCGGACAGCGGACATCGAGCGGCTACCTTCTACCAAAGCTGTGGCACAACGAACGAGCTGGGAACTGACTTTATAGTGCTGGGCAAGGTGCGTCAGCGAGTGATTGGGTGGCAGCCGATCAACGCGAGGATGTGTAAGTTGAGAATTAAAGGCCGTTTTTTCAATTACAGCATCATCAACGTGCACTGCCCACAAGAAGGGAGACCCGATGACGAGAAAGAAGCGTTCTACGTGCAGCTGGAACAAGCCTATGACGGCTGCCCACGCAGAGACGTAAAAATTGTCATCGGTGACATGAATGCCCAGGTAGGAAGGGGGGCAATGTACCGACCGGTAATCGGGCCGAATAGCCTGCATGCCGCATCGAATAACAACGGCCAACGGTGTGTCAACTTTTCGGCCTTCCGAGGAAGGTAGTCAGAAGCACCTTCTTTCCCCGCAAGGATATCCACAAAGCTACCTGGAGATCACCTGACCAACAGACCGAAAACCAAATCGACCACGTTTGATCGACGGAAAATTTTTCTCGGACATCAACAATGTTCGCACCTACCGCAGTGCGAATGTAGATTCGGACCACTACTTGGTTTCTGTATGCATGCGCTCAAAACTTTCGACGGTGGCTACCAAACGTCGAAACCGAACGTCGCGGTTTAACATCGCGCGGCTCCGGGATGCTGGAGTAGCCCAAGATTACGCGCAGTAGTTGGCAGTGGCACTACCAACGGAAGAGCAGCTTGGTGCAGCTACTCTTGAAGATGGCTGGAGAGACATCCGTTCTGCGATAGGTAGCACTGCATCAGCAATGCTAGGTACGGCGGCTCCGAATGTGAGGAACGACTGGTTCGACGACGAATGTGAACAGTTAGTGGCCGAGAAGAATGCAGCTTGGGCGAGTAAGCTGCAACACCGGACGAGAGCAAACGAGAAGCGATACAGACAGGCGCGGAACAGACTAAACTCGGTATCCCGTAAAAAAAAGCGCCAACAGGAAGACCGAGATCGCGAAGCGATGGAACAGCTGTTCCGTGCTAATGACACAAGGAAGTTCTACGAGAAGGTGAACCGTTTCCGCAGGGGCCATGTGACACAGGCCGATATGTGCAAGGACACCAACGGGGATCTTCTCACGAACGACTGTGAGGTGATCGAGAGGTGGCGGCAGTATTTCGACGAGCACCTCAATGGCGATGTGGCGGAATACGAAAGTAGCGGCGCGGTAACGAACTTGGGAACGCGTGCGGAGGACGATAGACTGCCGGTCCCAGACCTCTAAGTAGTGGTGGTAAGCCGGTTGAAAAATAATAAGGCCGCTGGCGTTGACCAACTACCAAGCGAGCTACTAAAACACGGTGGTAATGCACTAGTGAAAGCACTGCACTGAGTCGTTACCAAGATCTGGGAGGACGAGATTTTACCGGAGGAATGGATGGAAGGAATCGTGTGTCCCATCTACAAAAAGGGCGATAAGCTAGAATGCTGCAATTACCGCGCGATAACTCTGCTAAACGCCGCCTACAAGGTACTCTCCCAAATCTTATGCCGTCGACTTTCACCGATTGCAAACGAATTCGTGGGACAATATCAGGCAGGATTTATGGGCGAACGCGCTACCACGGACCAAGTGTTCGCCATCCGCCAGGTGTTGCAAAAGTACCGCGAATACCCACACATCACTTATTCATCGATTTCAAATCAGCCTACGACACAATTGATCGAGAACAGCTATGGAAAATCATGCACGACTACGGATTTCCGGACAAACTGATACGATTGGTCAAGGCTACGATGGATCGAGTGATGTGCGTTGTTCGAGTATCGGGGATAAACTCGAGTCTCTTCGAAACTCGCAGAGGGCTACGGCAAGGTGATGACCTTTCGTGTCTGCTATTCAACATTGTTTTGGAGGGTGTGATAAGAAGAGTAAGGATAGACATGAGTGGCACGATTTTCAGAAAGTCCGTCCAGCTACTTGGTTTCGCTGATGATATTGATATTATAGCACGCAACTTTGAGATGGAAGATACGTACATCGGACTAAAAGCTGAAGTCAAGCGAATCGGACTAGACATCAATGTGTCAAAGACAAAGTACATGAAAGGCAGGGGTCGAGAGAAGATAACGTCAGCCACCCATTACGAGTTCTGATTGGTGGTGATGAAATCGAAATGGTCGACGAGTTCGTGTACTTGGGCTCACTGGTGACTGCCGATAATGACACCAGCAGAGAAATTCAGAGACGCATATTGTCAGGAAGTCGTGCTTACTTTGGAGTGCGCAGGACGCTTCGATCGAGCAAAATTCGCCGTCGTACGAAGTTAACTATCTACAAAACGCTGATTAGACCGGTTATCCTCTACGGACACGAGTCCTGGACAATGCTTGCGGAGGATCAACGCGCACTAGGTGTTTTTGAACGGAAGGTGTTGCGAACCATCTTCGGCGGTGTTCGGAAGGAAGACGGTACGTGGAGAAGGCGAATGAACCATGAACTGCACCAGTTGCTGGAAGGACCAACCCTCGTCCAAACGGCCAAGGTCGGGCGGTTACGGTGGGTCGGGCATGTTGTTAGAATGTCGGAGAACAACCCGGTTAAAATGATCCTCGATAATATAACCCGGTTAAAATGATCCTCGATAATGTAATATGTCGACTGAAAGAGTAAGAGTTAGATATTTCAATGCTTATTCTAGAAAAAAGTAAAAAATTAATGAATAACCTACACCGAATCAAACCTACCCCATCGAAGAGAACACGCCGCTGAGACGCATTGGGAACAACACTAAAGTGGCTAGCAGACACCGGACGCAGATAATTTACGACTTCTAAACACAACTTTTAACGAGCTAATCAATCAGAACAACCAATAAGTAATAATCAACAAAATGCTTAGTCAACGAATCCAAGATATGACGAAAACCATCGATCAATGAATAAATCAACACATAGATAACAAAATCCTACTAGAAGAATACGATGCCATTAATCTCATCCTTCTCATGGACAACATCAACAATATACTAGACGAAATACAGGACACGGTTCTTAA
Source organism: Malaya genurostris (assembly GCF_030247185.1). Lineage (NCBI taxonomy): Eukaryota > Metazoa > Arthropoda > Insecta > Diptera > Culicidae > Malaya > Malaya genurostris. The sequence continues at coordinate 146,442,468 of NC_080572.1, forward strand.
AGCCAAAGTCGCACTACCCAATAATAAACTATTAACACTACAAGAAATCCGCTGGATAAAATCCTCTCTAAACGAACAAGGAGTTACCACGGAACTCCCATAGCAAGCCTTAAATTACGTAACGCCAAAATTCGTAATAAAAGGCGATTCTCTTGTCTACATTCTACAAATACCCCGGTTGCAAAAGACACCATCACAAATCATTCTCGTTCTACCGTTAACCGTCAACGACACTATCATCATAGATGCCCTCTTATACGTTATAAAATCCGAAAACGAATGGTTTCAAACCGAGAAACCAGAAGACTTCATTCAACCTCTCATCAACTTAAAAATCCTGAAAGATGAATGTATCTATCACATCATGACAGGAGTATCGAATAAATGCAACGTGGTAGAAACACACTCCACATCTGTGTACCAAATAGCTAGTAACAAAATCCTAATGAACAACATACAAAATGCCTACCTCTCGTCCGATTGTGGGCCCCAAAACCGCAACCTAACTGGAAACTTTTTGATAACCAATAATTGCAGAATTCACTTAAATGACCAAACTACAAGGCGCTTTTCATAATCTCATAATTATTCGGAAAATTTCAAAACTTCAAAACATCGACACCATTAACAATTCTACAATAATCAACCGGATGCAAATGGAAACATTGAAGATAAAACAATATAATCAGCAGTATATGATCCTCAGCATCTCTGGAGGACTGACGTTCATTGCAATAACAATAATAGGAATTATTTGCTACATCTGCTTACGTAGAAGAAAAATCATTATCAAAATTCGTCAACCCAAGAAAGAATCTGCTACTCACTGCACAGGACAACCGAACAATACAAACCCTTAAGGACGAGGACACCCTAATTTTTCACTCCCCGGAGTAGTTACGTGATGGACTAGCCACCATCGTCAACAGTTCATCCACGCGGCAACAGCCACGCGGCATAGCAGCAACAGGGACAGTCACGCGGATTTACTAATGGAGCATGGTCAGCAGTTTAGTAAACAAAACCGACTGACCATGCGGACAGCAGCTCAGTTCTGAATAGTAAAGTAAAGAGTGAAATTCATTAATTGTTTAGTTTTTTAAAAAAGGCGATCACGGCCTTGTATTTATGATTACAGATTAATCTGTGCATATATGTATGTATAAATAAAATACAGATTAACCTGTATATATGGCAACCCTGTTTCGCATGGCATATTTTCACACGACCCAATACTAGTATAAATATGTGTTCAACATCATCCCTTTCGCTTTCGCATTGCCGTTCGTAATTGAATGTGTTAGTGACGGTACAAATTATTTTAATTTCCATCTTGATGAAAATCCTGCTGACGGTGTCTCGTAAGTTTAGAGTAGCTGCTTTAACTTAAATGACGCTATTTCTCACATGACATTTCGTTTTATACCTGCTACTAGCAGCGGTGTACGGACAGCCCCTTTGCCAAAATTCCTTTTCCTGTTCGCAGAACGGGAAACAGTGAGACGACAGATCCTCGATATTGCTCTCGTGTGTGCCTTGTTTCGGGAACAGTTTCTCAGCAAATGGTAGGAAAAATGAACCACTCAACTTTTATATGGATGCTCTTGTATAGAAGCAGACATCTCGCGTTCTGATTGGCTGGTGCTGTCATGCGTCAAATCAAACAGGTTTTTCAATTTTTCATTGAAAAATTTCAATGTTGTTGCAATACACGTTCAAGTTGAAAATTTTCGATTCTATTGGTTAGTTAGATTATCTCATTGAGTAAATTTTGAAAAGGCGCCCCATAGTAAAGTAAGTGGTATTCACGACAAAAAGTTACGCGGCTGTTTTGAAACTTTCAACACCCTGCCCCGTATAGTGAAGATTAAGGCATTTTTAATGCCAAAAATTATGTTGGGTTAAGTACATCATGAGATATTCGCGATAAAGTTCTGCCCATCCTTGTACAGGGTAAATATTGAAATGGCGTCCCATAGTAAAGTAAGTCTTTTACAGTTCGTGCAATTCACAACATGCGGTACGGAAAACCGAACAGGAAGACGAACTTTATTGACGATTATTCATCATCAATGACATTGTCAAAATGTCCAGTATTGACAATAATATCGCCTCAATGGAGAGCCGCTTGATCTACAATAATATTGATTTTTGTAGTCCTAGTAATGACAAGAGACAAGACGATAGCGGGCACTTAAGTCAGTACATGAGCCAGCACACGAGCCAGCACACGAGCCAGCTCATAAGCCAGCACACGAGGCGACTCGTGTGCTGGTTCTACGAAGCACACGACTCTCGATCTAGTAGCAACACCGCACACTAGCGTGTGCTCCAGACTTCGTGTGCGTGTTTCCTGCTAGCTCGCGTGTTTCGTATTTGAACGATCCATGAGCTCTATCTATGCGGCTCTCTTTTCTTGTAAGCACACGCTCATGAGTCTGGTTTGAAAAAGCACAACACATGAGCTCCATATGCACTCACAGCAGGTACTGTGCAGCTCGTGTGTTGTTCTCGGACAACACTGCTGTTCGGTCGCGTCGAAGCGGCGTGGTTATTTCGGCTAATGCTTTTTAGTGAATAGGTCATATAACTTTTGTGTGTCTTTACCTAACAGGAAAACAGGTACGATAACATATTTCGTTGTGCAATTCTTTTTCAGATTGTTCTAATTCTACGAAAAACCAAAGAACAATAATGGATAAAAGTAAAACTGAGACAACCGGAATGCGGAAACATCCATTAGATTTCTATTCGAATGAAACGGAACAAATTATAATCAATGCTGTTATTCAGTTTCAATTTGATTTCGCTACAATGCCTTTTGGAGAAAAATCCGACCTTTTTATTTTCCTCAGAGATAAATTAGGCATGAATAAGAAAAACAGATTCGATCGCCAACAGCTCAAACAACTGCGAAATCATTTTAAAAGACTGATGAATTCGGTTAATATTAACGAAAGAAACTGCTTGGATTATGATGAAGAACGATCAAATATTATTGGTTTCATCGAGCAAATCTGTTGTGAAACAAAGACTCTGTACAAACAATAACTTCTACACATGAAATGAGAAATTTTTCCATGAAAGCTATCCCAACTAACCAAAAGTTCGGATAAAAGGGACTGATCTGGCTTAAGCAGCTCTCAAAGTTAATCAATAGCATTCTAAGCAGCCCATTTTTTAAGTAATTATCCACACTTGAAAGTTCGCGCGACGCAGCGGAACGAACTTCTAAGCTGCTTCTAGAATACAATGTTCAGCTTCTATGCAGCGAAAAAGTTCACGCGGAACTTGTTCTGTACTTTCAAGTTGCTAAAAGTACCACGTGCACTCGTAAGCAGCGAGAAAGTTCACGCGGAACTTGTTCTGTACTTGGAACTGTCAAAAATTCCCACGTGTTTTCTTAAGCAGCTAGAAAGTTCACGCGGAACTTGATCTGTACTTTCAAGTTCTCAAAAGTTCCGCGTGTACTTTTAAGCAGCAAGAAAGTGGACTGTTTAAGTAATTGTGGAACTTCTGGTTGCTTGGGATATTTACGAACACTGAACAGAAGATTCAAAAGACTCACAACTCCCAGATAAATTTCGATGTACCTGAAGTTGCAGCTAATGATTCGATAAAGCCTACAAATGTTGAAACTTTTATTGATGATACGTACCTAAATGAAGATGTCATTTGCTCTCTCAAACCTATCATAGAAAAACAATGCAATAATGATGCCATTTCAAACGATATTCAATTTGAAAAACCGTCTTCAGAAGCTTTTGTCGAGCAACAACGTATTACTTTCTACCTAGGTAATGAATATGACAACGAGCTTGCCTCCATACCTTTGGATGATATTATTGATAAAGACTTTTCTTCTCTATCTGAGATACCTCCCGAGCAGAAACAACTCTTGGAAAAAGGTTCTCGCGATAACAGAAAATTGAAATTTTATTTGAAAGATTTCCAGATTTAATAACGAGAAAGCAATTCAACGATATTATTGATCCTGCTACAATGCGATTGACAGATTACAAAAAAAACGCATGCTTCCAGAAAAAAGCTACCTTATCCGAAAAGAAAGTCATAACAAGTTATCACGACTTAATTAGAGACATTGCTCTTCCATGTCACATGTACGTTGTACTGAAGAAAGACAGAGTTCCAGATACAAAACCCATGAGAACTGTTCTTATCTATACAGTATGCAAATTTATGCAGTGTAAAAGATTTGTATTAAAGGCTACATTTCTCACGCATGGACTGACTGACATATCATTTGATATCTTGCAAGATACGAAAGCCATTGATCATCCAGAACGAATGTGCAAGATCGTGAGCTATATAAAGAGCGAATGTTACTAGAACGGCCAAAGGATGTAATACGATCAGAAATTGATCATGCAGCAGAAAGGAAATGAATTCCTTGTGGACAACGACCTTAGACTCTGCACATCAGAGGAAGTTACTCGAAAAAATGGATCTGAGATACGCAGAGATAAGGATGAATGGATTTCGTTGACCAAAATGTACATGGAGAAGAATATGTTAGGGTTCCTGGATTTCGGTCCATTTAATGCGGGACTGATCAGTGACAAAATTGTCAATACCATATTAGATGCCACTCACAGAGGAAAGAAAGCACTAGATTGCTATTTTTATGCTACTGGAGGGGCTTGGAAAAATCCACAGAAGGATGTTACACCAAACAAAATCATATACATGTACAGTTTGGTTACCAGGATCAAATGCCACGAAAAAGACAAAAGTTTTATCACATTTCCAATTGCGGAAGTTTTCACGACAGATCATACGACTGGCAATACAAGCATATTCCTTCTGAAAATTGTTAATCATATAAAGAGAAAGTCTAAGAGAGATTTACGTACTATAATTAGATCGATTACATCCGATTTTGCAATGGCAGGTATAAATGCTCTTTGTTTTTCCTTCAATGGAATGATTATAATACAGTATTTACATACTTGTGCCGACCTTATAAACAAAAGCAGCTATAATCCAAAACCAGAGATAAAGTTTGTAGTGATACGGTTATGCACATCTCATGTTGCGAAAATTGTCTATTCTCTTGTAGATTATTATATCACTGATTCAGCTGATACAGATAGAACTAATCTGCGATGTATATTATCTGCTGTACATAACATAGCTGACTGTAATAAAGTCTTCATGTTATTTTCGTATTTATGGAGATATTTGGTATCAGACACGATAATGGAGAAAACAAAAATGTACGGAGTTCTTGAGCATTACTTCAAACATTGTGAGGAAATATCGGCTTCCTCAAATCCCAGTGGCTTACTTGAACTCGATATCAATGCGGAATCTGATTTCCAAAAAGAGGGATTGAAAACTATTTACTCCCAAAGTCCATTTTATCAGCGAGGTTTTGATGAGTTCAAAGCAATTGTTGAAGAGAAATACAACAATGTTGCTGACTTCAGCCTGAAGCAACCAGCAACATACCATTTCATAAAGACCTATTTGAATCGGATTGTAACTTATCTTCCTATGTTGATTCCTACCCTCTGGTACGAAGATAATGTGGAACGGAATGATTTAGATAATAAAACGCTCAATAGAGCCAATAATGGTGTGATCGAGGCTCATCACCAAAATATCAAAGTGGATATACGAATATCCAAAGAAGTTGGTAAAGTGCCAATACGTATCGATGATTATATCGATCATATATACAAAAAGGAAATAAATTCCAAACTAACTTCACTCTAGCAAAAATTCCAAAAAATTGTTCATCATGTACGAGAATTGGAAAAAAGAAATAAAAAGTGATAAGAAAAGCCAAACACCCAACATGAAAACTCCCAGCTCACAACGAAATGGCGTTACTGTCTTGGGTACAACGAAGTCTGCATCTGTCGTTAGTTCATTATCGTTCTGGGACAACGACAGCATTACTAATATGCATGTTTCGGATATCAGAAAAACTAAAGAAACATTTAGAAAACGTTCACTCAAAAGTGAAATTGACGGTCATAAAAACAAAAGGAAGAAATACAGGAAAGATCTATCCAATGTAAAGGATATGGAAAAATATCTAGAGATAAAAGCGGTAGACAAACCACCCAATCCGATTGATATCGGGCTAGCTGGGATAAGCTCGATTGCTGTGTCAACGCCAACTTGCTTGCTTCGTAAACCAAACGAGCTATCTCCTCGCTGTGAAAAAAATATGTCTGATGATACCACGAAAACTCGGTTGTCAACAATCCTAGAAGAGTGTGAAAATACTTCACCGAAATTGTGTGAAAATGAGAAGAAATCGATAGATTCTGCATTATGCACATGTTTTCAACCGAATTTTTCGCAAAATACACGTGTTGAATTAATTTATAATCAAAGCACAACCCTATTCGATGGTTTCGATTCTAGCGTATTTCACGGATTTGGAACTATTCTAGAAAATAAACTCATTGCTGATCCTTTCTATTACACTAAAGAACGATCAAGCAATTGTGATGATCTGTGGATTTTGTTGAAAGGAAGATATAAATTATTATATGGCGATTTGAAAACACTTTGGCAAAATGACTGGACCAGCTGGGTTTCCAATTATTGAATAGAATTTCTCCTGAAATTCTTTACTATCCACTATGGAGTACCCGCAAAAGTTGTGTCACATGCTCAAACCAGCATACTATTTGCGATGGTTGATCGCCATATGCAGAATCAATGCAATAATATATCAGACGGCGAGATAAAAGACATCGCTATTAGAAACTTAACTCATTCACTGGTTTTGCTGCACGATTCCCACTTTTCAATTGCCATAATTTTGATTTATTTTGATTCTCAATACAGAAATTCACCTAGATCTATGTATATTAGATTGATGAGCACATTATTAAACATCCAAAATAAAATTACTAGTGAAGTGTTCACTGAGATTTTAAATAATTTCAAAAATCTATTGATCGGTGAAATGAGAATCAATGATCAAACCGATGGTAATCATTGTGGACCGCACGTGATCAATAATAGTGAAAGATATCTCCTCAACAAAATCCTCTATGATTCAAGTTTCAATCCTATTTAATTCCGGAAAAATTTACTACAGAGTGTAATTGAGCACTCTGATAGTATTGAAGTGCCCGAAGTGCGGCGACAGTAGAATCGAAACCACAAATTCTCTACACTGGATTGCTTGTGACATATGTACTAAATGGTACCATTCAACATGTGTATATGATGATGCTACGGTAGATTGGACATATACAAAATTTATTTGTGAAATGTGTGCTTAAGAACAGCAACGGAAAAATCTAACAATCATTCTAAAAAACAAATTGAATTAAAAGAGAATATGTTGGATTTAACTCTGCCTGCAGTAACTAAGTATAAACCGTATAAACCATAATTCTGGACAAAAATATCAGATTTTGAAATTGCTAATTTATATTCCATAGTAAATTAAGGTTTATAAAGGTTACTGTTATCGGTCTCAAGCCCGATTAAAGAGGAGGTAATTTAACAATATATTTTTATAGACGTTTTTACCTTCAGGTGATTTGCCTCTTCGAACTAGAAACTCTTTCTGACCCTATAACGCTATACCTATCCCAAAGAAGATGTAGACAACCACAGTCGAGTAGAAATGCATTAGACTGCAATTAGAGTACATGAAGATTCACTCAAATACGGTAAAAGGCGTCGAACGAGAGTTTTTTCCTGCATCGAAGAAGGCGAAGAATTCTTTAAACAGGTTGGTTAACAAATTTGACCCTATTGGTAAAGCGAAGGGAGCGCATCGCATTTCTTTTATTCATCTAAAGTCGCAAATGCATCGGATGTCATACCAGGTAATAGCGAGAACAAGCTTCGCACAAATTAGTCTAATTAACTTTGCCTTCATGTAATCACTGTGAAAACCGACAACTGAACCGAGGCCCGGAGAGTTATTTTGCGTACTCGACTCAGTTCGTCGAATACGCAAAATGTCTGTGTGGATGTGTGTTTGTTTGTGTGTATATATGTGTGTATGTAACAAAAATATGCACTCGATTTTGTTGGAGATAATTGGATCGATTTTCACGAACTTAGACTCAAATCTCTTGGTCTCATAGGTTGCTTTTAAATTTACGGGATAAAACGGGCAAAAAAGAGAGGGTGCACTCGATTTTCTCAGAGATTGCCCAACCGATTATTTTCAACTCTGTTTCAAAATAAAAGGCCACATAGTCCCATAGGTTGCTATTGAATTTTATATAGATCCGATTTCCGGTTCTGGAGTTACGGGGTAAAATGAACTAAAAATGTGAACAAGATTTTCTTCTCATTCAAATTTGACAAGCTTAAAATGAAAAGGCTCAACTCAATATAACCCTACCAAGATTCATCTGGATATGACTTCGGGTTTCTAAGACAATTAGCATCAACATTTTTTCTTAATTCGATCATTTCGCGTTCCTCCCTGCCAAGCCACTCTTTCCCCCGCCAACCCCTATGGAGATTTTTAAAAATTTTGAGCCATCTTCGAGAAAATTGCACGGTGAAAAACAACGCGTATTTGTCGGTTACCATCGCATCTCCGGAACCATAAGTCACAGCCATTTGATCTTCGAACTTGATCAATGGCCCAATAGTAGCTTTCAAACGAGCCTACGCTTGTTGAAATCGGTTGAGCCATCTCTGAGAAAATTGAGCGATAAAAAATCGTTCAGTGGTGCACGCACATACAGACACACGCACAATTGAAACATTTTTTTTAAATTCTTATCACTCAATAGTATTAAATTCAATTTATCATCCCAGAATTTGAACTTTCATTGCTTGGCGAACTACGACTTATGACTTATTCAATAGAAATGCCGATTTCAACATAGACGCCCTGCAGAAAGATCAATTAAGGATGAGCAAGGAAAACAATATCCATTATACCATACCAGGCCGTCATTAGTAATATTATAACAAATATCTACTTTATTCGATCTCGTCGAGCTGAGTAGATTGGTAGTATACTATGGGTCTCCGAGGCACCGTTTTAAAGTCGATTTCCAGCTATTCTAATACCTTTATATAGAGAAACGCAAAAAGTAAAAAAAACATAAATAGTTAAGTCATTAACATCATTACACCAGTAGGTGAATTAAAACAGTTTTTTAATTCTTATCACTCAATAGTATTAAATTCAATTTATCATTCCAAAATTTGAACTTTCATCGCTTGGCGAACTATGACTAGACTTATTCAATAGAAATGCATATTTCAACATATGTCGTTTTTCATCGATTCCACTCCCTCGATGCCAGTGTTTTGCCCTGACAGCCGATCAATGAAACGGTTTTGTAAAGTTTGGTTTGCACGCATGCTGATCGGAAAAGAAAACGGGTGCAAAATAGTTGCCCGCGAATTGCCTCGAAAGTGCCTTTTTTTGTGCGGTGCAAATCAATGAAACACAGTGCACCTGTTTTGATTGCCCGACTGCACGAAAAGTGCACGAATCGAACAAAACACTCCACGAGTGTTCTCAATAAAAAACGACAATAGACGCCCTGCAAAAAGCACAATCTAGTATCAAACCGATTATAGCGTGTCTGTTGACCAACGAAAAAAATTATCAGATGAAGCTATCACACAGAGTGGATAAAGATAAATTTTTGAATAAGTTATCTATAGCTCAAATATGTCTCCTCATCTAAGTTCCGGATGGTATCGGAGATTCAAAATCTATTTAGAAGATACAAACACAGCAAATTACACTCCTTTTTGACAAAGCTGCTTACCAGGGTTTGGATGAATGAAGCAGTGAAGATGAATATACATGCTTCACGGCGTATGATATTCATGAATATACCTGCTTTATGAATCATGTCGCTTTTGAGGAAGTGTGAGCCTTGTTGCTTTATTGAAAAGGCTGTCCATGCACGAGAATAGAAGAGAGCGAACAATATTCACCCCTACTACTGTTTCTCCTTCTCTCGGTAAGAGAGAAGCTCTAGCCCCATAATTCACTGCAAGCAAGTTAGCTTCACGGTGCAAGATAGTGATGAAGATTAAATATTCAGTTTTCGCTAGCAGACTGATGACTGGCTCTTAACTGTCGCATGTTTCTTCGAGGTCCGAACGAAATTCACATTTATTTATACAAAATTGCACATACAGGTGTGCACTGCCACCGCTAGAGCGTTTATTAGAGTAAAGGTTTGCTGTAATGGGGACATGTGTTTCTTACAGCTCTCGAAGCTCATAGCAATACACAATGAAAATTCAATGGAAAAATGTTCAACGCGGAATACTGATTAAAAGACTTATTTTTTATCCTACTGGTTGATTACCTATCATGCACTACTACGATTAAACCGAATTAAACACTATTCAGCATGAATTTGATTTACACAAGTAACAAGAGTGCAGGAGCTAGTCAGCGAACGAAGCGTTTGTTTGTTTGCAGTATTTGGTGAGATCATTGCGAAATGCTTCGCTCCTGTTACTTCTGTTTATAATATTCAAGTATAACTAAGAATTCTTACCCTCTACACACGAGTTGAATAAGTGATATGCAACAGTTTTCGTGGCATAAAGTCATCATTAACAGCCGTTCGCGTCGGAGTGCCAGTCATCAGCCTGTTAGCGAAAACTGAATATATAATCTTCATCACTTACTAGCCCCGTGAAGATCGTTAGCATGCTATGAATTGTTTGTGAGAAGAACGACGTTCAAGACCACGAGAGAGCAAACTATATTCACGGCTTCTGTGCTTCATGAAGACACTAATACCAGCACACTATACCATCTGTGCATATGTGGAATATATTTGCTTCCACTAGCGTTTTGTTTGTGTGGTTCTTTTTGGCTGGAAAGGTGTCCTCTTTGTGAGCGGTGGAATTGTTCGCTCACAATGCAATGGAAACTATATATTCATTCACCGGTGAATGAATATTCCAAACCCTGCTGCTTACCGTGGGTTACTGTTAAAAAGCCACACCATACACACAGAGAAAAATATTGTAAAAGTACACTAAGGTCTCTTTTTACACGGTATTTTTTCGCACGGTTTTTTTATACACGGCTTTTTTTACACGGATTCCGGAATTAACACGGTTTTTATTTACGCGGTTTTCGCAATTAACACGGTTTCTGATGAGAGTTTAAAAAGCACTGTCATTTGTTTTTTGAGAAAAATTTTAAAAAGGGAACAGGTTGTCTGTAAGAAAACGATTATTAGAGCTAATTTAAAGTTTAAAAGTTAACTAAAATCATTCACTCAACAATTCACGAGATCATTGACTGTCGTTCCATAAAATGATTAATCAGTCTTCAGATCTTCAGTCCCTGTTGTAAATTACACGACAACGTCTCTTCTCGTCATTGATATTATCGAGAATTTCGTAGCGTTGAAGAAATAATCGGATTTACTAATCTCTTCAACTCTTCATCATATCGAGCAGTACAGCCATTTGAATAATATAACTCTAGTAGTATTATGATTTACGCCGATGAAATGAGTTTCTTCAGCATTACACATAAAATACCTTTTCTAATTTGATCCATATTCATCTCTATGAATTCTTCCCCTTTAATTCTGTCGCTGCGTGCATAGATCTGCATCTAATACCCATGCCTTCCCACTCAGTTTAGGTGAAAATAATTATTAAGATCGTTAGTGTTTATTACACATCGCAATTTCGGAATTGAAAAGAACTTATTCTCAAGCTTTATTTGCAGTGAAAGTGTTTATGGGTGGTATTATTAGTACTTCTTTAGTCGAACGTTCTAAATTGTACGTATTATCGTTCTTTTGAAAACCGAATTCATTAAACATAAGTCATGAGCCATTTAGATTATATTGAGTATCGTACAACGTGTTTCCTGTGTGTTCTAATTTGAATTTGTCAATCAATGTGTTTTATCAAGTATGACTAGACCTTCTCGTAACCTCAGGCTGATTTTTAGATTTCCGTTTTTATTGTGAAAAAACAGTTACATTTTATCAAAAACAAAATAAACACTCGAATCAACGGTTTTTGGAATTATTACGTCAAATTTTCCACGTGGTTTTTTTTGCACGGTTTCCGCAATTAACACGGTTTTATTTTACACGGATTTTTTTAACACGGTACGTAACCCCCGTGTAAAAAGAGACCTTAGTGTAACTAAATTTTGGTTTCTCGCAACGATTTATTATATTGAAATAGTGACAAAAGAAAATTTGGTTTAACATAGCAAACATTGTTGCTTGAAACTACAAAACTAGATGTTTGATTTGTCTCAGTGAATTAGTTTATTTCAATAAATATTTTGTTAAAAGTATCAAATATTTGACTTGTGCATTCCTGTCAGTTACTTAACAAACAATTCCATAGTAAATTTAACTTGCAAAATCAGTTTAGAATGAACTAACTTCAGATGAAGGTAATCTTTATAGTGCTTTGAATTTATAAACTTGGCAGTTGAAATAAATGATAAGATATAAACCTAAAATGATTTACGCTTTTTGTTTCTTAAAATCCTTTTTTATGTTAAGTGTAAAATAATTTATTTCAAAATAATTTAGAGGGTTCTTTTTGATACATTTTTTCTCGATTTATTTTATTTTAGCAATTCTAATTACTTAAAATAATGAAATTACAATTATTTCCAAACCACAATCATGGCGCGATGCCATTGCAGATCAGTTAAAATAAAGATATCCTGTAACAATATTTTTTGTAAAGAAAACGTGTTATGTAATATTAGGTTTCTAATGTCATTGATTATCAATACTTACGCTTGGAATGTTGAAATGCTCCACGGAAAAGAAATGAGCAGATGAAATTTCACTTGTTGAAACACGTACAAACTATTTTGTTTATTCACAGTTGAAAAAGTTTTTCTGGTTTGTAAGAAATATAACTGACACGGTTCATTTCAACAATAAACGGTGTTGTATCAATCATAGATGAAAGGAATGAAATTGTTTATTAACATGAATATAAATTAGAATTGAATCAACAAAGATTTGGCCAATAAAATCAACTCAACTTTTGTTGATAAGCAAAAAATTGGTAGTTTATTTCAACAATAAAATCAGCTGGAACAGAAATTTTCGAAGTACAGAATAGGTGTGATAGTATCATGGAATGCTATTGAATTGTATACGACTTCCGGTTATAGGGATTCAATTTTGTTAGTTAATGGCGAACAAACTTCCCTTTTTGGTTTAGAAATAATGGTTAAAACTAAACATTTGCTCTAATTTTCAACTAAATGATGAAGGCATCATTACACAGTTACATTTACATTAAACAAGTCTTTTCGGATATATAAGAGAAACAATTAAACTTCCAATTTGCTGTATTATAATTTCGAATGAAAAACGAAAAAATAAGAATTCAACTTAAAACAACAGATTTCAACTTAAAAAACGTGATTAATCCACCTAGCAGTGAGATGATACCTTTTTTTATCAATACGCATGTGTTTTTGCATGGATATTCTTAGGTGTTTTAGTTCTCATGATATTATTTTAATTATCGTCGTTTAAAACGGCAAATTGAGATTTTAATCACTCATTACCCTGTAATGCCGAAACTGCAAAACATATCGAATTTCAATCTTAGCGTGCGACAATCGATTGAACATTCCATGAGATGTCGAAGTAAGTTCCACTTTAGAGTTTTTCGTCATTATTTATGGTACTTCCAGAGCCGGTATTCAGAAATTAGCATAGCCCAAAATGATTCGAATGGCCATAAATTATTACGCCAAACAATTTACATGAAATTTATAAACTCATCATCTGTAATTCCAGAATCGGATAAAATTCACCAATTTTGTATGGGACCTTAAGTCCTGTAATATTTGTTTTTGAAGTTCGATTTGGTCTTTTTTGAGAAAATGATTGAGCTTTGAGAATCGATTCGATACTGGAACCGGAATTCTAAAATCGGTGTAGCCGAAATCAGTTAAATTCACCTGAGGAGTGTGTAGACATCTTTGAGAAATTGTAGTGCGAATTAAAATTTGGGGGTACATTCCGAATCCAAAAACGAATACCGCTCAAACTGAAATAAATTTATTTGGTAATCGACTATCCAAATCTGCAAACCCGATAAACCTGATTAATTTATGTGAAATGGGTTTTATAGGATTTTAAGACCTCTCATTTGAATCATAGATGATTCTTAGATTTCATTTGAATCTTAGATCGGTTCAGCCATCTACGAGAAAAATTAATTGCATTATTTTAATTTCGTTTCCCATATCATCCTGTGGTTCCGCAATCAGAAGTCGGATCCAAACGTAATTCAGGAACCTTGTTTGGGAGTATTCGACTTTTCATATGAATCTGAGTTTGTAGAAAACGGTAAAAGTAAAAAAGTAAAATTATTTGTCACACACGCATTTGCTGATCTCGACGAACTGAGATACCATACTATGGAAGTCATGTTCTTCCAGCATTTATTGCTGTAAATAGTTTAAATCAATATAATTATGGAACTACTTCCAACTCGATAATGCTAGTATCATCTGGTTTACATATGCCATGTTCGAAAGATTATGTTGCCAAAAATGAACCGTGCTAAAATTGGTCCGAGGCAAATTATCATAAAAAAGGATGCTGTACACAGTCTTTTGGTACTTAGAAACAATTATATGTAACAGTATAAAAAATCGTGTTTCATGTTGCTCCCAAGCATTGCTTTTTCATACAGCGCTCAAAATTCCTTCTACTGGAATAAGGCTTACACAAAAATATCGATATCTCCGTTAAAAATGTACGGATTTTAACAATCTATGGCTTGTTGGATAGGTATTACCGAGCGAAATCTAAGTCTGGAAACATATTCTGTTTTCAAGGTCAAATGTGACAGATACTGTCAAAAAACTGAAAATTTTGACATAAAACTTCGTATAACTCAAAAAGTAAACATCCGATCTCAAAACCATTCAATAGCGTTCTGGGTGACGGGGAGACCTTTCATTTGCGACTAGTTTGATCAAAATCGATCCAGCCATCTCTGAGATCTCGACCTCTTAGTTGACAACACACATACAGACACACACACATACACACACACACACAGACATTTGCTCAGTTCGTCGAGCTGAATTGATTGGTATATGACATTCGGCCCTCCGGGCCTCAGAAAACTTTTCGAAATTTTGAGCGAATTCTATACCTATTTTTTATATATATAAAAAAAGGTAAAAAGAATTCAATTTTAAATAAAACAAAAAATATAATAGAGAGTTGAATTCAGATGGTTTTATGTCTACGCCGTTTTCAAAGATACTGAATTTTCGGAAGTTTTCGAGGCTACAGGATTGTCGGAAGTTGCTGGCTTCGGGGCATCTGGTTTCTTCGACGCTTCTGTCGTATTCGATGCTTGCGGTGGCGCTCTCTGGCCACCATGACCGCCGCGTCCTCCGCGACCACGACGGCCTCTGCGCCCTCCGCGATCTGCATTTATGAATTTAACGTAGGGTATAAAGCGATAACCACATCAGGGACAGTACTGAAAAAAAAAACAAATAAAATTTGAATTTCATAAGCTTTAACTTAAAATTACAGTTTCTGCTTCCATTTTGTGGCACAGGTTTATAATAATTGAAAATTTTTCTCAGGCAAGAGTGCCAAAAACTTTTTATTATATACATGAAGAAAAAAGAATAATCATACTTATAGTTACAAGTACACGCAGAAAAATCAAAGTTGTAGTTTACAACAACAAAACGATCAGTTGCCCATAAAAATAAAAAAATAGTTTCAATCCGAGATGTAGATACAAAAAAAACATGTTTATTTTCAACTAGAATATAGTTGTTCCGAACGTTACGTCAGGCAAAATTTCGATAAATTTAAACCCCCCTCCTCCCCCTTTTGACAAAATTTTTGAAACCTCTCCCCCATTAAAGCTTGACATAATTTATGCATGACGCCTTTTGAAAAAATGGGAGTTCGTTGAGACTGAAATAGCAATGTAAAACTATTAACCTTAAATATTAAGGTTACACGAGTCATTAAAAATGTCATTACTAAAAAATAATTCAATTTCAATGAACGTGTATGGTGCAGTAATGACGAGATTTCTATCAAATTTGAAGTACATCATTACTTAGTCATCATTAAACATGACAAAAATAATTCTTGAACAGTAATAAACCTAATGCTTTATGGCATCGCTGAAATGTAGATGAAGCTTTCACTAAAAATCGATGAAGGTGAATTAAGTAAGGATTTTTCTGTGATGCAAAATGTTCAAATGCCGGTTGATTTCGTAAATATTTTTCTAAATTCGAAAACTGGTGCAGTATTTTTCACAACGTCAAATAAGCCACGCGATCTTTAATCATTATATGAAATCCATCATCCGTGCTCATGGATTTCTAGTTTACCGGTTGTTGGTTCCATGCATAGGGCGCTGGTCTAACAAGGTAGATGTCATATATTCGAACCCCGATCTGGAAGCTGTTATGTTACTGTCTTCGCCCTGTTGTATCACAAACTCACCTACACCGAAGAAAATAAACCTAATAATGTCATAAGTTGTGACTTATGAACCAGCACAATTTTGATTTCATTGAAGACGTATGCATTCAGTAAGTTCACATATGAACTTTATAGGCATGACATGAAATTCATATCGATGACATATGTATTACTGAAAACACAATTTATGATTTTTATGACAGTCTACCTTGTGAAAATGTAATTTCTTATAAGAACAGTCAAACCATAAAAATGGAAAACGAAGACACCATTGTTTTGTTTCAAAACTTTGTGGAAAGCGTACCATAAGAAGCGTGCAAAACATTTTTTCATAATTCGAAATTACATGATAGAGTTGATCGCCTGTGGAGATGAAGAACTAAATTCGTTAGCTTCAAAATATCCCGTTCTTTCAGAAATTATTTGGAATTGGCTTGCGGATTGAAAAAAAAAGAAATGAAAGTCTATTAATTATTCTATTTCATGATAGTAATACCTTGTTTATGCATGACAGAGCAATTAGAAAATATTACGTTTGTGGAGGAAGATAACATCCAGAAATCGAAAGCTTTTGTTAATCTGGACTCGTTTTCTCATGACTTAAATATATCCTTTGGAGATGGATAGATTTCTGAAAAATCGCAATATGTAGAAATTCATCATTTGCTATCCACGAAACAGGAAAGCATTATCTATTCAGACCAAATGAAGATTTTTTTTGTAGGTAGGTGCTGTTTTTGTAAACAAATAAACAATGTAAAGAATAAATTCTGTATCATGAAAATTTTAAGTGTTTTTCATTTATACATATAATCACCATGGAAATCAGTATCAATCGGTTTGAAAACCATAGATAGTAGCGATGAATTTCATAAGTGGGGGTTATGCAATGTGTAAATAACTTATTACATTCATATCTACATTTCTACATTAATCATAAGTCTACCTAACGAACTTCATAAGTATGATTTATGAAATCCATAAGTAGGTAAATGAAAATTTTTTTTCTAAAGATCATAAGATTGACTTATGATTTCCATACACTCTTATTGAACATAACTCAAAATTGAGTGACACATCACTCAAATTCATAAAAAGTGCACGTACTCTAAACTTGATTTACCACCTATCTACTCATTTTTGCGTTAAGGGACGAAATTGTCAAAACTTGAGTAATTTCTACTCAAAATAAGAATAACATATTTTGTTCAAAATTTGAGTAAGTTCAACTCAAAATTCGAGTTCTTTGCTCTCAAAATGAAGAAATTTTCCTTCGTTAATTTTCAAATACAAAGTTATTCTTCTTGCTTTTGAATGCGCGAAGTAGCGATTCAAAACCGTTTCCTTTTGAACGGTTTGGAGTACAAATTGAATTGTTTTGATATCCTTATGTTGCGCTTTTCACTAAGCCTAATTGAAACCACAAAATATCTATGATTGACGTTGATTCATGTTTTTAAAACCGGATCTAGAAACGACAATGGAAAACGACGTGTTCTTGCATTCCTGAATTCGATAAGAATATTCTGAGAATGAATACGCACTGACCTGCAAGAAGTATTTTTTTCACTCAAATGTTTAAAAACTCAACGCTTACTCTAATGTATGAATAAACGCGAGAGAACTTATGGCAACGAGTTTATTTTACTCAAATCCATACTCAAATTTTGACATATTGTTCCAGTTCATGAATTTGAGTAATCGCAACTCAAACCATGAGTTATGTTCAAAGAGCGTGTATGGGAAATTTGAAGCGAAATATCTTAAGTGTTTCTTATGGATTTCAATAGCTTATTTGCGTCCGTGTAGATTCTGGCAGGCCCATTACTGCATTCAGTATCAGAAGATGCTCAAATACATAAGTTGGAAGTGCTAGCACCCAAAAAACATATATTTTCACGCTTAATAGAATTAATTTCAATATTTATACACTGATATAAAAACAATATTTCAATATTATATCATCTACTATGCACAACAGAAGTTCATAGTGTCAGTAGGATCATTGCAATAGCCATGCAATGATTCTGTACGCTATGAATCAGCTGCGATGTCTGTTGAAACAGAAGGTGAAATTCCACAAAAGTAATGTAATACCATGAATTGTTGTCCTCTTCAAAGCGGATGTCGATAGGGCACTTATTGGTTTCACTTTAACAATTGCTGCATTGATTCCGGTTTGACGGTGCAACAATTCACTAGTTCGTCGGATCTGAAGTCGGATGACTCAGTTTTAGAATTCGATTTTGCAAGGGAGAATCGGGAAGATTTTTTCTAGTGCAGTTCGTTTTTGCTGGAGAGCTTTGATCGAAGAGTTTATGAAAAGCTTTCTGATATGAGCAGGAATGCCAGATTTGAGAAAAATTTTTATTTTCACGAATTTTGTATAATACAAACATATTGATTGGCAAAATATATTTTCCGAAATACCAAGATTTCCGTCCTATCAGGACAAAATGAGTATTAGGCTAGTTGTCACAATTTTTTGCGGAAAATTTTTTTTTGTCGTTTTTGTAAATTTAAAAATGTTGTAGCACATTAAAGGCGAACTTTGTGGTTGCTGAGCTTAAGCTTTCAATATTCGTTACCGGGGAGCGTTCCTCCTAGAGGATTGTGAAGCTTTCCAATAGCCACTTGATGATTGCTAGAAACTATGAAATTTTGAAAAAAACTATAAAATATATTAAATGCAATTTAGGCAACATAGGCTACTATAGCTTTCGTAGAGCACTTATGGGACTATCAAAATTTATTTGTTTGGTTCGTTTTTACGTGGGCAGTTTTCCGCAAAATATTTTTCTTTCGACTCACCTTCCATTATACCCAGTACGAATTTTTTTTTGTTTCAATTATAGAGGTTTTTACCTTAGGATCATTCGCCTCTTCGGGCCAGAAAAACTTTCTGACCCTATGTGCGGGGTTAGGAATCGAACCCCGGTGGGCTGCGTGAAAGGCATCGACTTGCTCATCACGCTATACCCGTCCCCTACGAAATATTTTGAAAAAACTAAAAAATTATAAATGCAATTAAGGCAACATAGGCTACTATAGGTTTCATAGAGCAGCTATGGGACTATCATAATTAATTGGTTTGGTTCGTTTTCACGTGGGCAGTTTTCCGCAAAAATATTTTTTTCTTTCGACTCACCTTCCATTATAGCTAGTACGAAATATTTAGAAAAACTGTGAAAATAATGCAATTTAGGCAACATAGGCTGCAATAGCTTTCGTAGCACACTTATGGGACTATCATAATTAATTAGATTGATTCGTTTTCATGTGGGCAGTTTTCCGCAAAATAATATATTTTTAGACTCACCTTCCATTATACCCAGTACGAAATATTTTGAAAAAACTGTGAAAAATATTAAATGCAATTTAGGGAACGTAGGCTACTATAGCTTCCGTAGAACACTTATTGGACTATCATAATTAATTAGTTTGATTCGTTTTCATGTGAGCAGTTTTCCGCGAAATAATATTTTTTTTAGACTCACCTTCCATTATACCCAGTACGAAATATTTTGAAAAAACTGTGAAAAATATTAAATGCAATTTAGGCAACATAGGCTACTATAGGTAACGTAGAGCACTTATAGGACTATCATAATTAATTAGTTTGGTTCGTTTTCACGTGGGCAGTTTTCCGCAAAAATAATTTTTTCTTTCGACTCACCTTCCATTATAGCTAGTACGAAATATTTTGAAAAACTGTGAAAATAATGCAATTTAGGCAACATAGGCTGCAATAGCTTTCGTAGCACACTTATGGGACTATCATAATTAATTAGATGGATTCGTTTTCATGTGGGCAGTTTTCCGCAAAATAATATTTTTTTAGACTCACCTTCCATTATTCCCAGTACGAAATATATTGAAAAAAACTGTAAAAAGTATTAAATGCAATTTAGGCAACATAGGCTACTATAGGCTTTGTAGAGCACTTATGGGACTATCATAATTAATTAGTTTGGTTCGTTTTCACGTGGGCAGTTTTCCGCAAAATATTTTTTTCTTTCGACTCACCTTCCATTATACCCAGTACGAAATATATTGAAAAAACTTTAAAAAATATTAAATGCAATTTAGGCAACATAGGCTACTATAGGTTTCGTAGAGCACTTATGGGACTATCATAATTAATTAGATTGATTCGTTTTCATGTGGGCAGTTTTCCGCAAAATAATATTTTTTTAGACTCACCTTCCATTATACCCAGTACGAAATATTTTGAGAAAACTGTGAAAAATATTAAATGCAATTTAGGCAACATAGGCTACTATAGCTTTCGTAGCACACTTATGGGACTATCCTAATTAATTATTTTGATTCGTTTTCATGAGGGCAGTATTCCGTAAAATAATTTTTTCTTTCGACTCACCTTCCATTATTCCCAGTACGAAATATATTGAAAAAACTGTAAAAAATATTAAATGCAATTTAGGCAACATAGGCTACTATAGGCTTTGTAGAGCACTTATGGGACTATAATAATTATTTAGTTTGGTTCGTTTTCACGTTTTTCGACTCACCTTTCATTATACCCAGGGTCGTCAAATGGTGAGATAACTAAGTCCTTACAAGTCCCTATCTCATGGCTCCCCGAGCGTCTATGATGACATTTGGTCAATAGAACGGCGTCGACTGGGTGCTATCGCCTTTTGCGTTAGTAGCAGAATGAGAGGGTGCGAAATGGCTTGTAGGTTGAAGCCCATCCTAAAGTGCAATGTTTATCATAGTATATTACATCATATAATTCTGTTGTTTATTACATCATGTATTATTATTATTATTATTATTATTATTATTATTATTATTATTATTATTATTATTATTATTATTAGAAGAAGAACGTAACTTACACTGCTACATTAACTGTTATATTGTATCTTAGCATAATATTTCATATATTATCGTCTTACACTATTATGTTATTATATAATATAATGTATGGTATTATACTGCATTGCATTATTTCATATTATATTGTATAATATTTCATTATATTTTATTATATTAGATTATATTGTATTCTATTATATTATGTTGTACTGTATTGCATTATGTCGTATTATATTACATTATATTATATTATTGGGTTTATTATGAGTAGTAGTACGTACCTCTGCGTAAAGTATAAATTTGTTTTCTTAATAAGTTATCATTTTTAAAGTGAACTTTTAACTAAATATCAAGGTCGTCACAAGGTGAGCTCGGTCCTCACTGGTTTCTGTTTCATGCCTACACGTGTGTTTGTGGTGACAATTGGTCGATGGAATGCGTTGATGGCAGAATGAGAGGATGAGAAATAACATATAAATTCAAGTAATATAATATCATATCATATCGCAACATATCGTTTTATTCATTCTATTATTTATTATATATTTCATTGTACAATATTATATTGTTTTTTGTTATTATATTTATTGTTATTATTATTAATTTGACATCAAACTACTTCTTGCATTATTTCGAAGATAGAAGAGCATAACTGACACTCTACATTAACTGTTATTTTATATATTGTTTTATAATTATATATTGTTTTATAATATGTTATATCAATCTACTTCCTGCAGTATTTCGAAGATAGAAGAGCATAACTGACACTCTACATTAACTGTTATTTTATATATTGTTTTATAATATATTATATTATATTATGTTATATTATATTATTTTGTAATCTATTGTATCATTTTATGTTATATAATTTCATTACACTATGTTTCATTGTATTTATGAATATAAAACATTTTGCAAGGGGTCTTAAAGGGGAGGGAGTATCAGGGCATCGGACGAGTTGATGACTGGACGAGGGATTGTGGATGACCAGCCCGAGTCACTTGAAGGAATCTTGTTTTCTTCTGAAGGTTTGAAATGAGTCTGACGCGCCCTTCTTAAACAAACCATCGGGCGGGTTCAAGCATGTATAGCGATATGCTTCATCCATGCACTGGATGTTGTGGCTGGAGGAGTATTCCCGCGGAATACGAGTAAGTGACTCTACTTACAACCCTTTTTGTTCGATTTTTGGTAACAGCTATAGTAAGCAGGTGAATGGATGAGTCATATCGGAGCTACTGTAAGTCTACCCGCATCCACTGGCAAGTCCTTGAACTGATGGTGGCTCCACTTCACATCACATCACATCACATCATAACAGTTAACAGTTTATGTTGAACAGTTAACAGTTTATGTTGAACAGTTAACAGTTCAACATAAACTGTTGTGTACTGACGAGTCGAAGACGAATCATAAAGTATATAAAACGGCTATGTATCCTAAAATATACTGAAATAAAAAGAAGAATACTTTTTCAAGTATTAAAATATTACCCGTAAAAATCAAATTACAAAAGAACGTCTCTCAGTGTTTATGAAATAATTTTATTTTGAACTTAAACTTTAAGTTCACATTTGATGTTAATTTGGATAGTGTCAATTAAAAAGTGAATACGTTATACTGAAATAATTTCTTTGCATGCAATAAAAAAATTAATTTAAAAAATAGAATATGCTTATGCTGGTTCATTTTCGGCATCAACTAACACGGACATCAAGTAGGAATAGGTTCGATACCAGTTTCTAGAATCACTGTATCGTTATTTTAATCGACAGTACGAAATTTTCGATATTCAACATCCTGTAGTTTTGGAACCGGAAGTCGGATCCGCATTCCAACATTTATGAAGCCATCTCCAAATTTATGAAGTCATCTCCGAAAATTGTAAGTGAGTTCCGTTTCGTAGTTTTTGTTTGCTACTTCCGATACTTCCAGAGTCGGGGACCTGTAAAGTCGAAGTTAATTCGTTAGTTATCAACTAACAAGATCTAAGAATTGAAACATTTTGAATCCCAATTTAGCAAATTTTGTACGTATAATTTGCTGCACCATTTTAAGTGATGGTTTGGAATTTAAAGCACCCTGTGATTCTGAAATCAAAGTGTCGCCCGGGTTGGCGGTTTAATGCATAGAGCGTTGTTCTTTTGAGCCAGTTGTCGTATGTTCGAGCCCTGACTTGGAAGGATTCTACGTATCAGTAGAATCGTAGCATCAGCCATGCAATAGTTCTGTACGCTCTCAGTATTGACTGCAAAGTCTGTTGAAACAGAAGGTCAAATTCAACAAAAGGAATGTAATACCAAGGCTTTAGTATTTTTTTCAAAGTGAATTCAATTTTGGGAATTTAGAGTCGAAGTTAGTTCGCCTCGCCATCAACTCGACATGAACGTTTCATAAGGCAACATAAAACAATGAAAGTCCTTTATTTTCACGCTTATTTACAAAGTATTCGTGTAAAAATTTAGACGATGTTTCCATTTTCCATTTGTATAATAACGCAGAAATAGTCGAAAGAAAAATTAAATTAAGAGAATCTGTAAATTGCTTTTTGGCTCTTTTGAAATGTTTACGTCTGCAAAGAGAGTTTTTGTCGTTATGCCGTATTGGATAGAGCATGGACTGGAGATAGTTTTGCTCTAAGTTCAATTCTTCAATTACCATATTGACGGACTCCACCGAAAAAAATGATAACTAAAATCTAGGATGTTTTCGGTAATGTCATGAAGGTTTACATTCTTTTTAGCAATAAAAAATACTTTCGAGCAAAATTAAAAAAAAAAAATTCAATATGGTAGGTAAAAGGTTAAACATTTGGGAGAATGGTCTCTAGTCCTCACCTTCTTACTATAACTGTGACCGAAAGGCGAACAAAAAGAGTTGGGCGGATATGTAAGCAGAGTCACTTACTCGTATAGAAGGTGCTGTTCCAACCATAGTGTCCAGTGCATGAGTGGAGCATATCGCTATACATGCTTGAACATGGCTGGTGGTTTGTTTGAGAAGGTTGCGTCAGACTTATTTCAAACCTTCAGAAGGAAGTTGCCTTCATGTAACTTGGGCAGGCTATCCACAGTCCCTTGATAATTTTTTTATATTGATATAATACAGTATGATATACCCTCCCGTGTTTGGTGGGCTTGACGGTATTGCAAACATCATCAGATACAATCAATTACAGTTAGAATTTAATATAGATATATGTTACAGCTTTAGCTTAATTATTGAAATTAATGAATGAAATACGGAACGACTAAAATAAGATGTTTATTGCATTACGCTCCAAACATCCGGGGTTTGGAGAGGCCGGTAGGGCTTAACTGAGCTCTGTTTTATGTTTCATTTTGATACTACCAGCCTTTATTACCAGTGTGAAGTGAACATTAAATGGAGTGATCAGTCGGTGTTGAACAGTCGTTCGCACCGCACGCGTATAGCTCTTGGCTCCTGGAATTTTTTTCTGGCTACCTAGAGCTTCATTGATTCAAGACTTCAGTCTTTTTCAAGGCTACCTGAATCACTAACTAAGTGATACAAAGAGTGATATTAGAGTGACTAAGTGATATTAAAGTGACTAAGAAATTAATCAGCCTTTTTTAAGGCTAGCTAGGAGTCTAATCGAATACTAGTTAATTTAATATAAAATTTCATTAATTTCAAAAATGCCTGCGTCCAACCGGAAAGGCAACGAGCCTAAGGCTAAAAATAATTCAATACGGAATAAATCACAATCCGTTATTCAACATTTTTCTAATAACATTCACGATCTTATAGAATCTGAATGTAAAAATAAAAGACAACGGACGGATTTCCCTTCCGTTGATCCTATGCCGTCTAACAATATTTACGAGATTCTTCCTGAATCCGATTGTAGCGACATAGAAGAAAATTCTTCAAAAATTCCCAAAATGGACGCTTGTCGTTCTGGGAAGAAACATCAATCTATGCCACCAGTGACGGTGATGATCTCCGACTTCAAAGCATTCCGTACTGAGCTTTCTACTTTTCTCCCGGAAGTAAAAGTCTCATTTCAAATCGGACGAAGAGGAGAATGTCGAGTCTTGGTGGATGGATTGGAAGATTACGAACGTCTTATTCGATATTTGTCCGAAAAACTTCATAAATTTTATTCATATGATATAAAATCAGACAGACCCTTCAAGGCTGTCTTGAAAGGTTTATCAAATGATCAAAGTATTGATGAAATTAAAAATGAACTAAAAGCATTGCTTGGTTTTGCCCCTTCCCAAGTAATACTTATGAAAAAAGAGCGAATGGTACTTCTAAACCACGCTCTGGAATTTCCCATGAACTTTACCTAATACACTTCAATCGAAGTGATGTAAACAATTTGAAAACTTTAGAAAAAGTACGTTTCATTTCCCACATTAAAATTCATTGGGAACATTATAAACGGCATAATCGTATTGCAAACTTAACGCAATGTCGTCGTTGCCAAGGCTTCGGTCATGGAACCAAAAATTGTCATATGGATATACGGTGTTTGAATTGTGGTAAATCGCATTCGAAAGACGTTTGTCCAATGAATGAAACCACTGATAAATTTTCATGTTCAAATTGCAATGGAAATCATAAATCCAATTATTTGAAATGTCCTGTCAGGGAAAAAATTTTAAACGCTCGTTCGCTTCGACAACAAGTCAAATCAACGACCTTAAATTTACAGAACATACCTGAAAATCAAAAAACCGTTACAAATGCCACGCCTAATTCTTTTAAGGCACTGATTTCTTCGAAACAAAAAACAGGTATGCTTGCCAATTCGTCTTCTAACGAAAACAATTTATTGACAGGTAGATCGACCTCGTCATCATCTTCTTCTAATGTCAGTTATGCTGGTATATTAGGTAGAAATCTATCACCTATTTCTTCTAATGTAAATAATCAAAACACAGGACCGCCTTGCAGTTCTTCTTCTAACGAAAACAATTTATTAATAGGTAGACCGGCCAAATCATCTTCTTCTAATGGCAGTCTACCTACAAATATTCCTTCAATGCCATTCGCTTCTTTAAATGAAGTCGATTTAGACGATATAACTGAAAATAAAATGATCTACCTACAAGATCAACTTTTTCAAATGATCATCCAAATGAATTCGACTTCATCACTTTTTGAAGCATTTCAAATCGGATGGAAATTTGCAAATAATATTATAATGAATTTAAAATTTAACAGTGATGTTAAATAATTATTGGAATATTTTAAATTGGAATGCTCGATCTTTGAAATCGAGTGAAGATGAATTTTATAATTTTCTCAAAGTTCACAAAATTCATATTGCCATTGTGACAGAAACTTTTCTTAAACCAAATGTAAGATTGAAAAGTAATCCACATTATGTGGTTCATCGATTTGACAGGTTTACTGGAATGGGTGGTGGAGTTGCCATTTTTGTCCAACGGCAAATTAAACATCGAATTTTACCTTCTTTCAATACTAAAGTTATTGAAAGCTTGGGAATCGAAGTTGAAACCATTCATGGAATTTATTTCATCGCTGGAGCATATTTGCCATTCCAATGCACCGGCGAACAATTAAATTTCTTTAAAGGCGATTTGCAAAAACTTACAAGATATCGATCGAAATTTTTCGTAATAGGGGACTTAAATGCTAAGCATGTCCAGTGGAATTGTAGGCAAAATAACAGTAATGGTAAAATACTTCATAATCAACTCTCAGCTGGTTACTTCACAGTTCTTCATCCCAGTAATCCTACTTGTTTCTCTTCCGTGAAAAACCCGTCTACAATTGATCTGGTTCTAACAGATCAAAGTCACATTTGTAGTGAACCGATTACTCATGCTGACTTTGACTCAGATCATCTTCCAGTAACATTCAGACTTTCCAACGAAGCTAAAATTAATCCAATTAGTTCTATTTTCAACTATCATAGAGCTAATTGGTTGGATTACAGATCTCACATTGAAAATCATGTGGATCATGAAACTATTTTAGAAAATTCTGCGGACATCGACACAGCAATTGATAATTTGAATCATTATATTATCGAAGCTAGAAATCTTTCAGTTCCCAAAGCTCAAACTAAATTAAATTCTCCTATCATCGATGACAATCTTCAACTGCTCATTCGGTTGAAGAATGTTCGTCGTCGACAATATCAACGTTCTCGCGATCCTGCTATGAAAAACATATGTCGTTTTCGTTTTTAAATTGCACTACACTGGTGTAGCGAAAGCTGCACTGAAACCGGTCGTTTTTACCAATTGCACTACACCAGTGCTACACTTTTTCTGCACCGATACCACTGGTGTAGCACTCATCAAAAGTTTGGTGTAGCTCTGTGCAATGGAATCGTTTATTGTAGTCAATGGTTACTGTTTATGTTTTCGTCATTTTTGTTCGTTTATTCATGCCTCAGTGTAGCACTGCACCGGTGTAGTGCAAATTAAAAACGAAAACGCCAATAGTTAAGGATTTACAAAAAGAAATTAAACATAGATTTACTCTTTTGCGAAATGAAAATTTCGCTAAAGAAGTTGAACAAATTAAACCATATTCTAAACCTTTCTGGAAACTTTCTAAGGTTCTTAAGAAACCTCAGAAACCAATTCCAGCTCTCAAGGAAGGAAATCAAATACTTCTTACAAATGGTGAAAAAGCTCAAAAACTTGCTCAGCAGTTCGAGAGTGTCCACAATTTTAATTTAAACGTTGTGAGTCCTATTGAAAATGAAGTCTCACTGAAATATGATCATATTTCAACCCAAGTGTTATCACACGATGACATTATTGAGACGAATTTTGATGAAATTAAATCAATTATTAGGAAACACAAAAACATGAAGGCTCCTGGTAATGATGGAAGTTTTAATATTCTTATTAAAAATCTTCCCGATGTTGCCTTGAGACTCCTGGTTAAAATTTTCAACAAGTGTTTTTCATTAGCTTACTTCCCAAAAAGATGGAAAAACGCTAAAGTAATTCCTATCCTAAAACCTGATAAAAACCCAGCAGAAACATCAAGTTATCGCCCAATTAGCTTACTTTCTTCTATCAGTAAACTTTTTGAAAAAATTATCTTGTTGAGAATGATGACTCATATAAATGAGAATTCAATTTTTTTACCAGAGCAGTTTGGATTTCGTCATGAACATTCAACTACTCATCAACTTGTCAGAGTAACGAACATGATAAAATCAAATAAATCTTCTGGGTTATCCACTGGAGTTGCTCTTCTAGACATAGAAAAAGCATTCGACAGTGTTTGGCACAAAGGTTTAATAGCAAAAATGTCTGATTTCCAGTTTCCTATTTATTTGATCAAAATGATTCAAAATTATTTAACTGATCGTACTCTTCAGGTTAGCTATCAGAATTGTAAATCTGAATGGCTACCCGTACGAGCCGGTGTTCCGCAGGGTTCGAGTGTAGCTCCAATCTTGTATAATATTTTCACTTCTGATCTTCCAAATCTACCCGTTGGTTGTCAGAAATCGCTATTCTGTGACGACACGAGTCTATTAGCCACAGGTAGAAATCTAAGAGTGATCTGCAGTCGCCTACAAAGAAGTTTAAATATTTTCAGTGATTATCTGTCAAAATGGAAAATTAAACCAAATGCAGCAAAAACGCAATTAATTATCTTTCCAAGCCAAGAGCTTCTTTTCTTAAACCAAACAATAATCACATTCTCAAATTGAATGGCTTGGAATTGACATGGTCTGATCAAGCTAAATACTTAGGTTTAACGTATGACAAAAAACTCACTTTCAAGGATCACATTGAAGGAATCCAGGCAAAGTGTAATAAATATATTAAATGTTTATATCCTCTTATAAACAGAAATTCTAAGCTCTGTCTAAAAAACAAATTGTTAATTTATAAACAAATTTTCAGACCAGCCATGCTTTATGCGGTACCAATTTGGTCAAGCTGTTGTTCCACCAGGAAGAAAACGCTTCAAAGGATTCAGAATAAAATTTTAGTACAAATGAGTTACACAGACTCACAAATATAGAACCATTAGATGTAATGTCACATAATATTATAAGCAAATTCCGACAAAAATCGATGCAATCTTCAATTGAATCGATTCGCTCTCTGTATTAGTTAGTAAGTTAGTATATAAGTTCCTTTTCCCCATTACACAATACAAGTAGGTTTAGAATTTTCCCTACACAAAAATCTCAGAATTGCGGAAGCAAATGATGTCTTCATGGTAATAACCAAATCATATATATATATATATATATATATATATATATATATATATATATATATATATATATATATATATATATATATATATATATATATATATATATATATATATATATATATATATATATATATATATATATATATATATAAATATATATATATATATATATATATATATATATATATATATATATATATATATATATATATATATATATATATATATATATATATATATATATATATATATATATATATATACATATATATATATATATATATATATATATATATATATATATATATATATATATATATATATATATATATATATATATATATATATATATATATATATATATATATATATATATATATATATATATATATATATATACATACATATATATATATATATATATATATATATATATATATATATATATATATCTATATATATATATATATATATATATATATATATATATATATATATATATATATATATATATATATATATATATATATATATATATATATATAACAGGGCTGAAAAGTCACCACTTGTGGCTGAACACCCAATTTAAATCTTAATAATTTAATTTTAACTCATATTCCAATAAATAGTTATTTAAAAAAAAAAAAATGGAGTGAACGTATCCCAATTGGGTTTCACACGATGACATCAAACGAACGGTAAATGTACTCCATCTTTGACGTTTATCGGTGGTTTGTGTACTATGGTATACTGTGGAACGAGATAGAATATTGTAGAATAGAATAAAATAATACAGACTAAACAAATGAGCACACCACTGATAGCTGTTAAACATTGTTCATCCAGTTCATTTTGTGAGGTTGTATCGTTTTCATGATCTGTGAGTGAAGTGTAAGAGGAAGTTTATGCAAGAACGGTAATAAAGGCCACCGTTTCAGCTCAGGACTAACGATCGACCAATAGTAGAGATAAAAGTAGGGTAACGGTACCCTCATTTATCTCAGCTCCATTAGTCATCTCATATACGAAAACCATTAGTTAGGGTAAGATCTTGACTTCAAAAGTAAAATGAAATTAGGAGCATTCGCTTCAAGTTTTCGCGTCGCTATAACAACAGTATTGAACAATTTTCGAACTACTTTTTCTACGGTAATGCTTCACAAATCCGAAGCAAAGATATTGTTTTCGATTTGATCACAATGCATTAATTGAAAGTCGAATAATCGTTAAAATAACATGGTTACACTACTAATGAGATGATTATTGGTACATTAACCCTAGTCAGAATCTATTAGAATAGAAACAGTAGCTCAATGTTACGATGTTTGCTTGTGGAGTACATGTATGTATGTATGTATGTATGTGTGTGAGTATGTTTGCGTGCACATGTAGATGTATATGTATGTGTAAATTGCATGTGTAAATAATTACTAACTCAACATTTCTATTCCATATGAAATTAATTCACACTCTAAAAATCTAACTAAGAAAAGCTCTTAAACTTGGAAAAAGGGAAGAAGAAAGAAGAAGAGAAGAAGAATGATGCAGAATACCAGAAATATACAACAAGAAACGAATAAATAACGCAAGAGTATAGATAAGTATGTAAAAAGAATACATCAAATACCCAACAGGTAAACCCATTTAAAAGATTATTATTATTGTTATTACTATTTTCATTATTACGTTATTACATTACTATTACAATTATTACCACTACATTCCATACAGACCACATTACAAGAACCACATACCACAATTTACATTATCACAAAATCAGATCTACGACCATTGTCACTACAAAAACAACAACTAAACTATAAAACACAACCACACATTATAAAGACAATTTTATACAATCTATTTGAATCAGCACAAAAAAACAGTGACCAAGTGGGTACCATAGCTTAGGAACGTCTGTGTGTTGATTTAAAATAGAAGCTCATAAAAGCAAATCTCATCAAGGGTCCAGTGTAAAACTGAAGAAGGGACTGCTGCCACTGTGACTATTTACAAAAAAAACAGTTTTAATCCACCTAGTGGTGTAATGATGCCTTTCTCATATCAATCATACTATCATATATAATACTGTGGTATTCTTCAAAATTATTTTCCTTCGATTCTTAAAAGTCGGATGCGAATAATATTCAGGAATTTTGTATGGGATCACGAGACCTTTCATTTGAATCTGAGTTTTTGAAAATCGGTTCAGCCATCTCCGAGAAAAGTTAATGCAAAAAACTTTACATACACACATACGCACATACACACCTACACATACACACACATGCACACATACACACACAGACATTTTGCGTACTCGGCGAACTGAGTCGAATGGTATAGGAAACTCGGCCCTCCGGGCCTCGTTTGAAAAGTCGGTTTTCACAGTGATTGCATAACCTTTCTATATGAGAAAGGCAAAAAAAATTTTCTTCGATTCTTTAAAAAATATCCGAAATCGGTTTGTTTGTCTGTCTACTGATAAAAACCATCAAATTGGAATAGATTTGAGGTCGATTTAGAAATTTATTGAAGGTTTTTACCCATTTTCAGTGATGGTATTCAATTTTTAACACACTTTACCCTATATTTCCGGATCCGGAAGTCGGATCCGCATAAAATTCAGGAATAACGCATGGAACCACAGGACCTTTCATTTGAACCTAAGTTTGTGAAAATCGGTCGCGCCATCTCTGAGAAAAGTTAGAACACATATTTTCTTTTTTTTGCACATTTTACCCCATAACTCCCAAACCGGAAGTCGGATCCAAATAATATTCAGGAATTTTGTATGGAACCTCAAGACCTTTTATTTGAATTCAAGTTTATGAAAATCGGTTCAGCCATCTCTGAGAAAAATTAGTGCTCTTATTTTCACAATTTTTTGCACATTTTACCCCATAATTCCGGAACCGTAAGTCGGATCAAAATAATATTCAGGAGTTTTGTATGGGACCACAAGACCTTTCATTTGAATCTAAGTTTGTGAAAATCGGTTCAGCCATCTCCGAGAAAAGTTAATGCAAAAAAACGTTACATACACACATACGCACATACACACACACACACACACACACACACACACACACACACACACACACACACACACACATACACACAGACATTTTGCGTACTCGACGAACTGAGTCGAATGGTATATGACACTCGGCCCTCCGGGCCTCGGTTCAAAAGTCGGTTTTCACAGTGATTGCATAACCTTTCTATATGAGAAAGGCAAAAAGATATAATACAGTATGATATAGTAAAATATAACACAAAATAATGTAACATTATATAATATAATACAATATAATATAATATAATATAATATGATACAATGTAAAATAATATAATATAACAAAATATTATACAATACAATACAATATTTGGGAATTTGTGGGAAAATGGTCTCCAGTCCAAGCTCTTTGAAACGGGTTTAATATGAATTCTTTTCAGGGAAAGATTTCACACGCTTACTCGAATAAACATGAACTTTGAAGAGCATATTGTAGCTCAGTTATGAAGTAAACATTATCATATATATCCACTGGGTTTCGAAAAACTACAAAAAATAAAATTGAGCAACAAATTTTAAACCTCCGTAACCAATTAGCAACAAAATGTCCACTGGGATTCGCTTATCTAGAAAGAGTGCTTCGTTAAATTCATATGAACTTAGCAAAGTACGCAAAAACATTACCGTAACAAATTATTCACCTATTTTCGTTATCATCGGTGATAGGACGATAGGTAAGGAAATTTTTTTTCAATATTTTGCATAATTTTAAAAACAAAAAGTTATTTATTTTGAACAT
Source organism: Malaya genurostris (assembly GCF_030247185.1). Taxonomy (NCBI): domain Eukaryota; kingdom Metazoa; phylum Arthropoda; class Insecta; order Diptera; family Culicidae; genus Malaya; species Malaya genurostris. The sequence continues at coordinate 146,475,772 of NC_080572.1, forward strand.
GCATCACCCTGTAATTGCGGAATCGGAAGTCGGATCAGTATAAAACCATGAGGCTATGTATAATACTACAACACCTTTCGTTTGATTCTAAGTTTGCAAATCGTTTCGACTATCTTCGAAAGAAGTGAGTGCATATGTTACTCTGTGACTGTGACTCGGATAAAATTTAGGGATTTTATTTGTGACCATGAAACCATACATTTTAATAAATGATGAAAATGAAAATCAGTTTTGTCATCTCTGAAAAAAATATTTTCATTTTTTGTACATACAACCAAACCTCAAATTACGCGCCTTATAATAACTTATCAATTTTTTTGTTATTTTTGCCTTTTTCATATATAAAAGCTATGCAATCACTGTGAAAACCGACTTTTCAACCGAGGCCCGGAAGGCCGAATGTCATATACCATTCGACTAAGCTCGACGAACTGAGCAAATGTCTGTGTGTGTGTGAGAAATTTTCGCAAACTAAGATTCAAATGAAAGGTCTCATGGTCCCATAGCCTGCTATTAAATTTCATCCCGATCTGACTTCCGGTTTCGGAGATATAGATATATATCGAATGTCCCAATAAATGGAAAAATATGCATTCACTTTTTCCAAAGTGGCTGAACCGATTTTCACAAACTAAAATTCAAATAAAAGGTATAATGGTCCCATAGTCTGCTTTTGAATTTCATTTGGATCCGACTTCCGGTTTCGGAGTTACATGGTAATATGTGAGAATTAGAATAAAAAGTGTGCACTCATTTTTCTCTGAAATGGCTCAACCGATTTTCACAAACTAAGACTCAAATAAAAGGTCTTATAGTTTCCTAAAACTTTTTAGAAGGGGTTGGGGTCCACTAGGAGATTGATAGTACCTATTAGCTCTCTCCGGACAGTACCAGCCTAGATGCCGTGTGGAATCCGGCGGAAAAAAATGAACCATGCATAGATCCACTGGGTTCCTGCTTCCATGTCGTAGAAGGCGACAATTGCAGGTGTTTCTTTTTCCTTCCAGTTATCAGATGTTTTCAATGTTTCACTTCTGATTACTCTATTTTACTAAATTATCTCTTCATTCAACCTATCAATTTCCGTCTAGCTTCGGAAAAAAGTTTAATTTGGAATGTTTCCTTCTTCCATGTTATTGATTGTCTTTCAGGATTATAAATTGAATTGATACCTATTGCTCAAATCCGTTTATATTACAAAGTTAATAACAGAGATAACATATATCGGTATATTGAATACATAGTAAAAAACCTGTTTTAATCCACCTAGTGGTGTAATGATGCCTTTCTCATGTATAATATTGTGGTATTCTATTCAAAAATTTTCTCTTCGATTTTTGAAAGAAACCAAGGGATTGTTTGTACAATAACTAGTAACGGGTGATTTTTTAAGAGCTTGAGAACTTTTTTAAACAATAAAACGCATAAAATTTGCTAAATCTCATCGGTTCTTTATTTTAAACGTTAGATTGGTACATGACATTTACTTTTTGAAGATAATTTCATTTAAATGTTGACCGCGGCTGCGTCTTAGGTGGTCCATTCGGAAAGTCCAATTTTGGGCAACTTTTTCGAGCATTTCGGCCGGAATAGCCCGAATTTCTTCGGAAATGTTGTCTTCCAAAGCTGGAATAGTTACTGGCTTATTTCTGTAGACTTTAGACTTGACGTAGCCCCACAAAAAATAGTCTAAAGGCGTCAAATCGCATGATCTTGGTGGCCAACTTATCGGTCCATTTCTTGAGATGAATTGTTCTCCGAAGTTTTCCCTCAAAATGGCCATAGAATCGCGAGCTGTGTGGCATGTAGCGCCATCTTGTTGAAACCACATGTCAACCAAGTTCAGTTCTTCCATTTTTGGCAACAAAAAGTTTGTTAGCATCGAACGATAGCGATCGCCATTCACTGTAACGTTGCGTCCAACAGCATCTTTGAAAAAATACGGTCCAATGATTCCACCAGCGTACAAACCACACCAAACAGTGCATTTTTCGGGATGCATGTGCAGTTCTTGAACGGCTTCAGGTTGCTCTTCACTCCAAATGCGGCAATTTTGCTTATTTACGTAGCCATTCAACCAGAAATGAGCCTCATCGCTGAACAAAATTTGTCGATAAAAAAGCGGACTTTCCGAATGGACCACCTAAGACGCAGCCGCGGTCAACATTTAAATGAAATTATCTTCAAAAAGTAAATGTCATGTACCAATCTAACGTTTAAAATAAAGAACCGATGAGATTTTGCAAATTTTATGCGTTTTATTGTTTAAAAAAGTTCTCAAGCTCTTAAAAAATCACCCTGTATAACAGACAGAATAAAACAGTGCTTTGATTGCGTAGGTCAAAGTGTCCTTAAGAAAACAAAGTGGGTTCACTATTATATGCACTTCCGGCATCGGAACCCGATAACCGGTATAATCAAAGTCGGTTGGTACGGCCACCAACTAACATGACATACAAACTCTACAAGTACACACTCTAAATTACGATTTAAATGTTTGTTGCATCAGACAATATACAATAATTTTTGGTAGGACCATAAGACCTTTCAATCGACCCTAAGATTGGGAATAACGGTTTAGAGTCCAGTTTATAACATTTTGTACGGTTTTTGTTCCGCCAGTTTAAGTGACGGTGTACAATATTGAACACACTTTACCCTATAACTCCGGAACCGGAAGTCTGATCCGGATGAAATTCAGGAATTCCATATGGGAACGAAAGACCTTTCATTTGAATCTAAGTTTGTGGAAATCGGTCAAACCATCGCTGAGAAAAGTGAGTGAGATCCATTTTGGTATATATGACCACTATTTCCGGTACTTCTGGAACCGGATACCGGGAACCAGGATAGCCGGAATCGGTTTGTTTAGTTGCCTACTGATAATGACTATCAATTTGTGTAATTTTGAGACCAGTTTAGAAATTTTTTTACGTTTTTTGTTTCACCGGTTTAAGTGACGGTGTACAATATTGAACACACTTTGCCTTATAACTCCGCAACCGGATGAAATTCAGGAATTCCGTATGAGATCAAAAGACCTTTCATTTGAATCTAAGTTTGTGGAAATCGGTCAAACCATCGCTGAGAAAAGTGAGTGAGATCCATTTTGGTATATATGACCACTATTTCCGGTACTTCCGGAACCGGATACCGGGAACCAGGATAGTCGGAATCGGTTTGTTTAGTTGCCTATTGATAATGGCTATCGATTTGTGTAGTTTTGAGACCAGTTTAGATTTTTTTTTACGTTTTTTGTCTCGCCGGTTTAAGTGACGGTGTACAATATAGAACACACTTTACCATATAACTCTGGAACCGGAAATCGGATCCGGATGAAATTCAGGAATTCTGTATGAGACCGGAAGACCTTTCATTTGAATCTAAGTTTGTGGAAATCGGTCAAACCATCGCTGAGAAAAGTGAGTGAGATCCATTTTGGTATATATGACCACTATTTCCGGTACTTCCGGAACCGGATACCGGGAACCAGGATAGCCGGAATTGGTTTGTTTAGTTGCCTACTGATAACGGCTATCGATTTGTGTAGTTTTGAGACCAGTTTAGAAAATTTTTTACGTTCTTTGTTTCGCCGGTTTAAGTAACGGTGTACAATATTGAACACACTTTACACTATAACTCTGGAACCGGAAGTTCGATCCGGATGAAATTCAGGAATTTCGTATGGGACCGGAAGACCTTTCATTTGAATCTAAGTTTGCGGAAATCGGTCAAACCATCGCTGAGAAAAGTGAATGAGTTCCATTTTGGTATATATTACCACTATTTCCGGTACTTCCGGAACCGGATACCGGGAACCAGGATAGCCGAAATCGGTTTGTTTAGTTGCCTACTGATAATGACTATCGATTTATGTAGTTTTGAGACCAGTTTAGAAAATTTTTTGCGTGTTTTGTTTCGCCGGTTTAAGTGACGGTGTACAATATTGAACACACTTTACCCTATAACTCCGGAACCGGAAGTCGGATCCGGATGAAATTCAGGAATTCTGTATGGGATCACGAGACCTTTCATTTGAATCTAAGTTTGTCAAAATCGGTTCAGCCATCTCCGAGAAAACCTAGTGAGATTATTTTACACATACACACACACATACATACACACACAGACACACACACAGACACACACACACACACACACACACACACACACACACAGAGAGAGAGAGAGAGAGAGAGAGAGACATTGCTCAGCTCGATGAACTGAGTCGAATGGTATATGACACTTGGCCTCCGGGCCAATTTTCACTAGTCGGTTTTTCAAGTGATTGCATAACCTTTCTGTATGAGAAAGGCAAAACACTTGATATTAATATTTCAAACAATAAATTAATATTTTTCTCGGTAGCCGGCTGCCCAGATCAACCAATATAACTAATTAATAATTTTAATTAATAATCAAAATAATAAAGCGGAAATAATAAAGAATCAAGACGCGCGTGAAATCTTTTTACCTTTATTTGGTGATTTAAAATGATTTTATAACAACTGTTTAGAATATGTCAATGCAATGGATCAACTATTTTGTCTAAATCCTGTTCACTCGTTTATTTTGTATCACGTAATTTCATTTAAAAAAAATAGGGAAGTTTTTATTCTTTACGCGATAGTATTGCTAATTTTTCTTTAGTTTCCTCGAATAAGATCTGTGAATCAAGACTTCCCGAGACATCAATATAGGATATTGTTGAAACGTTCACTCGGGAAGTCAGTGAGTTTAGTGGTGCATCCAAGCATCTTGAAACCGGAACATACTGAGTCGCGCGCGAAACCAATACTGGAATTTTTACTAACAAATATCCTTCTCCCGTGGCACTTGTGGAGTGCGCAGTAGTATATACGGCCTCTAGTAACAACAAGGGTTGGATTAACATCCCTTCCCATTCCTTAGACGATCTACGTTCGGGCCTGGCCGGCGCCGTTACTGATCAATGAATTCTGGGATTACCAGAAGATGTACATTTTAGGATGATTTACCAGTCCCAGGTCGGATCATCTAGAAACACCCTGTACAATTTCAGTTAATCCCGATCAGTAACGGAGTAGCAACCAGGGGTGGTCGCTCAAGCTCAAACTCAAGCTCACCTTTCATTATACCCAGTACGAAATATTTTGAAAAAACTGTAAAAAATATTAAATGCAATTTAGGCAACATAGGCTACTATAAGTTTTTACGAGGGCAGTTTTCTGCAAAATAATTTTTTTTTCGACTCACCTTCCATTATACCCAGTACGAAATATTTTGAAAAAACTGTAAACAATATTAAATGCAATTTAGGCAACATAGGCTACTACCGGCTTTGTAGAGCACTTATGGGACTATCATAATTAATTAGTTTGGTTCGTTTTCACGTTGACAGTTTTCCGCAAAATAATTTTTTTTTCGACTCACCTTCCATTATACCCAGTACGAAATATTTTGAAAAAACTGTATACAATATTAAATGCAATTTAGTCAACATAGGCTACTACAGGCTTTGTAGAGCACTTTTAGGACTATAATAATTAATTAGTTTGGTTCGTTTTCACGTTGACAGTTTTCCGCAAAATAATTTTTTTGTCGTGAATACGACTTACTTTACTATGGGGTGCCTTTTCAAAATTAGCCATATGGAAGAATGGGTAGAACTTAATCGTGAATATCTCGACTTGTATTAACGGTAGCAACATAATTCTTTCGCCATTTCATCAAAAATATGACCAGGAATTTAGGATATTATTTTGAACAGTGTGAGATAACCACAAACTACTCAAAAATGAAGTTTTCTAAAACTTTGAGAACAATGCGGAAAACTCTTTAGTTTCGCTTGGGTTTTTCGCGCAAGGACGACGATTTTGAGGTAGTCAGGCACATATCCTCAACTGACTGCGTATAAAAGGAGAACCGTGGTCGAAAATCGAACATTTCTTCTTGTGCGTTGGATGGAAGTAGACGTTGTGAGAATGATTTATTATTTGCTCTCCGGTCGTCGAGGGAACGATATCATCAACAAGCCGAGATGACGCATTCCATCAGCAGCGACAAAGAGTGCACCTTCTGCGTGGTTAAAACCTCAAACGCTCAGGTAGCAACTCTCATACGCTTTCCGATATTCAAGTCGAGATTCTGAGTCTGCTCTTAGTTTTAAATTTAGATCTTGAACTCAATTTTCCAGAATTCTTATGTTCGATTCTTTTTAGAATCATAATAATACTCCCAAAGAATTATGTGACATTTTAGTGTACTCTATGCAACCCATTTTGGTAGTCGTGGCGAGAAATCGTCTTCAAGCTTCAGAGCTTAGTTCCGGAATTTCAGAATTCAGAGCCTGCGTGCCGAACTGGATTCTGGAAAAAGATTCCGGAACTGATTTCAGTTTCGAAATTGTAGTCTACTAAAATCCAACTGAATTCTGAGTCTGTTCTAAGTTCTGAATCTAGTTCTTGAGCTTAGGTCCAGTTCCTAATTCCAGAATTCTTCAAATCGTTTCTTTTGTCCTGAATACGACTTACTTTACTAAGGGGCGCCTTTTCAAAATTTACCCTGTACAAGAATGGGCAGAACATTACGACGAATATCTTTTGATGTACTTAACCCAACAACATATTTTTTTCTACAAGCTATCGGTAATATGATTAGGAATTCGTGATAAAATTTTCAACAGCGTGAAAAAACCCTAAAAATAATTAAAAAAAGTTTTCTAAAACTTTTGAAAAAAATTCATCACGCTTGCTTGTCTTTTTCGCATCCGGGCGACGGTTTTGAGGTAGTCAGGCACATATCAGAATCTTCCTGACGACCTCACCTCGCCATCCAGTTTTGTTTGTAGCAATAAAAGAAATGAACAGTTTTTATTCAAAAATTTCCTTTTCACATTCAACAATGAAATTCATTGATTCTCCATGAAAAACGTGAAAAACTTTTCCAAAAAAGTGTCTGAATGTAATCCTTGTAACCAGCATAAGGTTCTTTTGAAAAAAAATTGTCATGTCTTCGCATTATTTTCCCAAATACTTGTGAAAGATCACAAAAACACTCATTTTTCAGAGCTATTTTTGATAAGACTCGGAAAATCCTCCGAATTTTCCAGCCATATTCTGCCTACAGATAGATAAAAGTTTTTCAAAGGTCTGTATGTTTTTGGTTTTGCCAAATTTTTCAAATTTTCCATTGAAATTCTCCTAAATCCATCCGTGCGCATGGTACTTGGACGATGGCCTTAATATCTTAGAGATTTACACAATTTAGTCCTACTGAATGCCAGAAATTTATCTCGTACGGCATTTTGATAACTTTTTTCGCTGAAATATTTAAATCCGAAACGAGATGATTGACATCAAAATTCTATATAGTTCTATTTAGAACAATAATTGTATACCCAAAGAATTATGCGAAATTTTCTTCACAAAATGTATACGGCCCATTTTTCAACCACTTGTAGTTTGTAGTAGAACTTTCTGCTGATTTGCTATATAAAATGCATAGCACCGACTTAGAAGCCATTAATGAAAGGTTCCTTTCAGAACCACCATTATTTTATCATGAAGAACTATACTGATTATTTCGTAATATTTAATTGTGTGTCAGAATGTTTAATGTAACTAATCTGTACTTTAGTTTAGGAGTGTCGTTTCAAATTCTAGTAGTAAAAAAGAGGAGAGCTTGCACAATACACACAATCGATCAACTAATTGATATTTCAACTAATTGATAATTTTTTTTCGACTCACCTTCCATTATACCCAGTACGAAATATTTTGAAAAAACTGTAAACAATATTAAATGCAATTTAGGCAACATAGGCTACTATAGGTTTCATAGAGCAGCTATGGGACAATCATAATTAATTAGTTTGGTTCGTTTTCACGTGGGCAGTTTTCTGCAAATTAATTTTTTTTCGACTCACCTTCCATTATACCCAGTACGAAATATTTTGAAAAAACTGTAAACAATATTAAATGCAATTCAGGCAACATAGTCTACTACAGGCTTTGTGAAACACTTATGGGACTATCATAAATAATTAGTTTGGTTCGTTTTCATGTGTGCAGTTTTCCGCAAAATGTTTTTTTTCTTTCGACTCACCTTCCATTATACCCAGTACGAAATATTTTTAAAAAACTGTAAAAAATATTAAATGCAATTTAGGCAACATAGGCTAATATAGGTTTCATAGAGCAGCAATGGGACTATCATAATTATTTTTTTTGGTTCGTTTTCACGTGGGCAGTTTTCTGCAAAATATTTTTTTTTCGACTCACCTTCCATTATACCCAGTACGAAATATATTTAAAAAACTGTAAAAAATATTAAATGCAATTTAGCAACATAGACCACAACAGGCTTTGTAGAGCACTTATGGGACTATCATAATTAATTAGTTTGGTTCGTTTTCACGTTGGCAGTTTTCCGCAAAATAATTTTTGTTTCGACTCACCTTCCATTCTACCCAGCACGAAATATTTTTAAAAAACTGTAAACAATATTAAATGCAATTTAGGCAACATAGGCTACTACAGGCTTTGTAGAGCACTTTTAGGACTATAATAATTGATAAGTTTGGTTCGTTTTCACGTTGACAGTTTTCCGCAAAATTATTTTTGTTTCGACTCACCTTCCATTTTACCCAGCACGAAATATTTTTAAAAAACTGTAAAAATATTAAACGCAATTAAGGCAACATTGGCTATTACTGGCTTTGTAGAGCACTTTTAGGACTATAATAATTAGTTAGTTTGGTTCGTTTTCACATTGAAAGTTTTCCGCAAAATATTTTTTTTTTCGACTCACCTTCCATTATACACAGTACAAAATATTTTGAAAAAACTGTAAACAATATTAAATGCAATTTGGGCAACATAGGCTACTACAGGCTTTGTAGAGCACTTTTAGGACTATAATAATTAATTAGCTTGGTTTGTTTTCACGTTGACAGTTTTCCGCAAAATAATTTTTTTTCGACTCACCTTCCATTATACCCAACACGAAATATATTAAAAAACTGTAAAAAATATTAAATGCAATTTGGCAACATAGACCACTACAGGCTTTGTAGAGCACTTATGGGACTATCATAATTAATTAGTTTGGTTCGTTTTCACGTGGACAGTTTTCCGCAAAATATTTTTTTCTTTCGACTTACCTTCCATTATTCCCAGTACGAAATATTTTTAAAAAACTGTAAACAATATTAAATGTAATTTAGGCAACATAGGCTACTACACGCTATGTAGAGCACTTTTAGGACTATAATAATAAATTAGTTTGGTTCGTTTTCACGTGGACAGTTTTCCGCAAAATAATTTTTTCTTTCGACTCACCTTCCATTATACCCAGTACGAAATATTTTGAAAAAACTGTAAAAAAAATTAAATGCAATTTAGGCAACATACGCTACTATAGGTTTTATAGAGCAGATATGGAACTATCATAATTAATGAGTTTAGTTCGTTTTCACGTTGTCAGTTCTCTGTCAAATTATTTTTTTTTTCGACTCACCTTCCATTATACCCAGTACGAAATATTTTGAAAAAAACTGTAAAAAACATTAAATGCAATTTAGGCAACATAGGCTACTATTGGTTTCATAGAGCAGTTATGGGACTATCATAATTAATTAGTTTGGTTCGTTTTCACATTGACAGTTTTCCGCAAAATAATTTTTTTTTTCGACTCACCTTCCATTATACCCAGTACCATATATTTTGAAAAAACTGTAAAAAATTTTAAATGCAATTAAGGCAACATCGGCTACTATAAGTTCCATAGAGCACTTATGGGACTATCATAATTAATTAGTTTGGTTTGTTTTCACGTTGGCAGTTTTCTGCAAATATTTTTTTTTCGACTCACCTTCCATTATACTCAGGACGAAATATTTTTAAAATACTGTAAAAAAAATATTAAATGCAATTTAGGCAACATAGGCTACTATAGGTTTCATAGAGCAGTTATGGGACTATCATAATTAATTAGTATGGTTCGTTTTCACGAGGGCAGTTTTCCGCAAAATAATTTTTTTTAACTCACCTTCCATTATACCCAGCACGAAATATTTTGAAAAAACTGTAAAAAATATTAAATGCAATTTAGGCAACATAGGCTACTATAAGTTTAATAGAGAAGTTATGCGACTATAATAATTAATTAGTTAGATTCGTTTCCAGGTTGGCAGTTTTCTGCAAAATAATTTTTTTTTCGACTCAACTTCCATTATAACCAGTACGAAATATTTTGAAAGAACTGTAAACAATATTAAATGCAATTTAGGCAACATGGGTTACTACAGGCTTTGTAGAGCACTTTTAGGACTATAATAATTGATTAGTTTGGTTCGTTTCCACGTTGACAGTTTTCCGCAAAATATTTTTTTTTCGACTCACAATCCATTATACCCTGTACGAAATATTTTAAAAAAACTGTAAAAAATATTAAATACAATTTAGGCAACATAGGTTACTATAAGTTTCGTAGAGCACTTATGGGACTATCATAACTAATTAGTTTGGTTCGTTTTCATGTGTGCAGTTTTCGGCAAAATGTTTTTTTCTTTCGACTCACCTTCCATTATACCCAGTACGAAATATTTTGAAAAAAACTGTAAACAATATTAAATGCAATTTAGGCAACATAAGCTACTATTGCATTCGTAGAGCACTCATGGGACTATCATAATTAATTAGTTTGGTTCGTTTTCATGTGTGCAGTTTTCCGCAAAATGTTTTTTTCTTTCGACTCACCTTCCATTATACCCAGTACGAAATATTTTTAAAAAACTGTAAAAAATATTAAATGCAATTTACTCAACATAGGCTACTATAGGTTTCATAAAGCACTTATGGGACTATCATAATTAATTAGTTTGGTTCGTTTTCACGTGGGCAGTTTTCTGCAAAATAATTTTATTTTTCGACTCACCTTCCATTATACCCAGTACGAAATATTTTGAAAAAACTGTAAACAATATTAAATGCAATTTAGGCAACATAGGCTACTACAGGCTTTGTAGAGCACTTTTAGGACTATAATAATAAATTAGTTTGGTTCGTTTTCACGTTGACAGTTTTTCGCAAAATAATTTTTTCTTTCGACTTACCTTCCATTATTCCCAGTACGAAATATTTTGAAAAAACTGTAAAAAATATTAATTTCAATTAAGGCAACATCGGCTACTATAGGTTTTGTAGAGCACTTATGGGACTATCATATTTTATTAGTTTGGTTCATTTTCATGTGTGCAGTTTTTCGCAAAATTTTTTTTCTTTCGACTCACCTTCCATTATACCCAGTACGAAATATTTTTAAAAAACTGTAAAAAATATTAAATGCAATTTAGGCAACATAGGCTACTATTGGTTTCATATAGCAGTTATAGGACTATCATAATTAATTAGTTTTTTTCGTTTTCACGTTGACAGTTTTCCGCAAAATAATTTTTTTTTCGACTCACCTTCCTTTATACCCAGTACGATATATTTTGAAAAAACTGTAAACAATATTAAATGCAATTTAGTCAACATAGGCTACTACAGGCTTTGTAGAGCACTTTTAGGACTATAATAATAAATTAGTTTGGTTCGTTTCCACGTTGACAGTTTTTCGCAAAATTATTTTTTCTTTCGACTTACCTTCCATTATTCCCAGTACGAAATATTTTGAAAAAACTGTAAAAGATATTAATTTCAATTAAGGCAACATCGGCTACTATAGGTTTCGTAGAGCACTTATGGGACTATCATATTTTATTAGTTTGGTTCGTTTTCATGTGTGCAGTTTTCCGCAAAATTTTTTTTCTTTCGACTCACCTTCCATTATACCCAGTACGAAATATTTTGAAAAAACTGTAAAAAATATTAAATGCAATTTAGGCAACATACGCTACTATAGGTTTTATAAAACACATATGGAACTATCATAATTAATTAGTTTAGTTCGTTTTCACGTTGTCAGTTTTCTGTCAAATTATTTTTTTTTCGACTCACCTTCCATTATACCCAGTACGAAATATTTTGAAAAAACTTTAAAAAAATTAAATGCAATTTAGGCAACATAGGCTACTATTGGTTCCATAGAGCAGTTATGGGACTATCATAATTAATTAGTTTGGTTCGTTTTCACGTTTAAAGTTTTCCGCAAAATAATTTTTTTTTCGACTCACCTTCCATTATACCCAGTACGAAATATTTTGAAAAAACTGTAAAAAATATTAAATGCAATTTAGGCAACATACGCTACTATAGGTTTTATAGAGCAGATATGGAACTATCATAATTACCTAGTTTAGTTCGTTTTCACATTGTCAGTTTTCCGCAAAATAATTTTTTTTTCGACTCACCTTTCATTATACCCAGTACGAAATATTTTTAAAAAACTGTAAAAAATATTAAATGCAATTTAGGCAACATAGGCTACTATTGGTTCCATAGAGCAGTTATGGGACTATCATAATTAATTAGTTTGGTTCGATTTCACGTTGACAGTTTTCCGCAAAATAATTTTTTTTTCGACTCACCTTCCATTATACCCAGTACGATATATTTTGAAAAAAACTGTAAACAATTTTAAATGCAATTAAGGCAACATCGGCTACTATAAGTTCCATAGAGCACTTATGGGACTATCATAATTAATTAGTTTGGTTTGTTTTCACGTTGGCAGTTTTCTGCAAAATATTTTTTTTCCACTCACCTTCCATTATACCCAGGACGAAATATTTTTAAAATACTGTAAAAAAAATATTAAATGCAATTTAGGCATCATAGGCTACTATAAGTTTAATAGAGCAGTTATGTGACTATAATAATTAATTAGTTAGATTCGTTTCCACATTGGCAGTTTTCTGCAAAATAATTTTTTTTTCGACTCACCTTCCATTATAACCAGTACGAAATATTTTGAAAAAACTGTAAACAATATTAAATGCAATTTAGGCAACATGGGCTACTGCAGGCTTTGTAGAGCACTTTGAGGACTATAATAATTAGACTATAATAGTGTGTTCGTTTTCACGTTGACTGTTTTCCGCAAAATAATTTTTTTTTCGACTTACCTTTCATTATACCCAGTACGAAATATTTTAAAAAAACTATATAAAATATTAAATGCAATTTAGGCAACATAGACTACTACTGGCTTTGTAGAGCACTTTTAGAACTATAATAATTAATTAGATTGGTTCGTTTTCACGTTGACAGTTTTCCGCAAAATAATTTCACCTTCCATTATACCCTGTACGAAATATTTTGAAAAAACATTAAAAAATATTAAATGCAATTTAGGCAACATATGTTACTATCGGTTTCGTAGAGCAATAGGACTATCATAATAAATTAGTTTTGTTCGTTTTCCCGTGGGCAGTTTTCCGCAAAATAATTTTTTTTTCGACTCACCTTCCATTATACCCAGTACGAAATATATTGAAAAAATTGTAAAAAATATTAAATGCAATTTAGGCACCATGGATTACTATAGGTTTCGTAGAGAACTTATGGGACTATCATAAGTAATTAGTTTGGTTCGTTTTCATGTGTGCAGTTTTCGGCAAAATGTTTTTTTCTTTCGACTCACCTTCCATTATACCCAGTACGAAATATTTTTAAAAAACTTTAAAAAATATTAAATGCAATTTAGGCAACATAGGCTACTATAGGTTTCATAAAGCAGGTATGGGACTATCATAATTAATTAGTTTGGTCCGTTTTCACGTGGGCAGTTTTCTGCAAAATAATTTTTTTTTCGAATCACCTTTCATTATACCTAGTACGAAATATTTTGAAAAAACTATAAAAAATATTAAATGCAATTTAGGTAACATAGGCTACTACTGGCTTTGTAGAGCACTTTAGGACTATAATAATTAATTAGTTTGGTTCGTTTTCACGTTGACAGTTTTCCGCAAAATAATCTTTTTTGATTCACCTTCCATTATACCCGTCACGAAATATTCTTAATAAACTGTATAAAATATTAAATGCAATTTGGCAACAAAGACTTCTACAGGCTTTGTAGAGCACTTATGGGACAATCATAATTAATTAGTTTGGTTCGTTTTCACGTTGACAGTTTTCCGCAAAATAATTTTTTTTTCGACTCACCTTCCATAATACCCAGTACGAAATATTTTGAAAAAACTGTAAAAAATATTAAATGCAATTTAGGCAACATAAGCTACTATAGCTTTCGTAGAGCACTTATGGGACTATCATAATTAATTAGCTTGGTTCGTTTTCACGTGGGCAGTTTTCGGCAAAATAATTTTTTCTTTCGACTTACCTTCCATTATTCCCAGTACGAAATATTTTGAAACAACTGTAAAAAATATTAAATTCAATTAAGGCAACGTCGGCTACTATAGGTTTCGTAGAGCTTTTATGGGACTATCATAAATAATTAGTTTGGTTCGTTTTCATGTGTGTAGTTTTCCGCAAAATGTTTTTTTCTTTCGACTCACCTTCCATTATACCCAGTACGAAATATTTTAAAAAAACTGTAAAAAATATTAAATGCAATTCAGGCAACATAGGCTACTATAGGTTTCATAGAGCAGTTATGGGACTATAATAATTAATAAGTTAGATTCGTTTCCACCGTGGCAGTTTTCGGCAAAATAATTTTTTTTTCGACTCACCTCCTATTATACGCAGTACGAAATATTTTGAAAAAACTGTAAACAATATTAAATGCAATTTAGGCAACATAGGCTACTATAGGTTTCATAGAGCAGTTATGGGACTATCATAATTAATTAGTTTGGTTCGTTTTCACGAGGGCAGTTTTCCGCAAAATGATTTTTTTTGACTCACCTTCCATTATACCCAGTACGAAATATTTTGAAAAAAACTGTAAAAAATATTAAATGCAATTTAGGCAACATAGGCTACTATAAGTTTCATAGAGGAGTTATGTGACTATAATAATTAATTAGTTAGATTCGTTTCCACGTTGGCAGTTTTCTGCAAAATAATTTTTTTTTCGACTCACCTTCCATTATAACCAGTACGAAATATTTTGAAAAAACTGTAAACAATATTAAATGCAATTTAGGCAACATGAGCTACTGCAGGCTTTGTAGAGCACTTTCAGGACTATAATAATTAGACTATAATAGTGTGTTCGTTTTCACGTTGACTGTTTTCCGCAAAATAATTTTTTTTTCGACTTACCTTTCATTATACCCAGTACGAAATATTTTAAAAAAACTATACAAAATATTAAATGCAATTTAGGCAACATAGACTACTACAGGCTTTGGAGAGCACTTTTAGGACTATAATAATTAATTAGTTTGGTTCGTTTTCACGTTGACAGTTTTCCGCAAAATAATTTTTTTTCGACTCCCCTTTCATTATACCCTGTTCGAAATATTTTGAAAAAACTTTAAAAAATATTAAATGCAATTTACTAAACATAGGTTACTATAGGTTTCGTAAAGCAATGGGACTATCATAATAGATTAGTTTTGTTCGTTTTCCCGTGGGTAGTCTTCCGCAAAATTGTTTTTTCTTTCGACTCACTTTCGACCATTGTACCCAGTACGAAATATATTGAAAAAACTGTAAAAAATATAAAATGCAATTTAGGCAACATAGGTTACTATAGGTTTCGTAGAGCACTTATGGGACTATCATAATTAATTAGTTTGGTTCGTCTTCATGTGTGCAGTTTTCCGCAAAATGTTTTTTTTCTTTCGACTCACCTTCCATTATACCCAGTACGAAATATTTTTAAAAAACTGTAAAAAATATTAAATGCAATTTAGGCAACATAGGCTAATATAGGTTTCATAGAGCAGTTATGGGACTATCATAATTAATTTGTTTGGTTCGTTTTCACGTGGACAGTTTTCTGCAAAATAATTTTTTTTCGACTCACCTTCTATTATACAGTACGAAATATTCTATTATACAGTACGAAATATTTTGAAAAAACTGTAGAAAATATTAAATGCAATTTAGGCAACATAGGCTACGACTGGCTTTGTAGAGCACTTTTAGGACTATAATAATTAATTAGTTTGGTTCGTTTTCACGTTGACAGTTCCATGACACCTTCCATTATACCCAGCACGAAATATTTTTAAAAAACTGTAAAAAATATTAAATGCAATTTGGCAACATAGACTACTACAGGCTTTGTAGAGCACTTATGGGACTATCATAATTGTTTAGTTTGGTTCGTTTTCACGTTGACAGTTTTCTGCAAAATAATTTTTTCTTTCGACTTACCTTCTATTATTCACAGTACGAAATATTTTGAAAAAACTGTAAAAAATATTAAATTCAATTAGGGCAACATCGGCTACTATAGGTTTCGTAGAGCATTTATTGGACAATCATATTTAATTAGGTTGGATCGTTTTCATGTGTGGAGTTTTCCGCAAAATGTTTTTTTCTTTCGACTCACCTTCCATTATACCCAGTTCGAATAATATTAAAAAACTGTTAAAAATATTAATTGCAATTTAAGCAACATAGGCTACTATAGGTTTCATAGAGCAGTTATGGGACTATCATAATTAATTAGTTTGGTTCGTTTCCACGTGGGCAGCTTTCTGCAAAATAATTTGTTTTTCGACTTACAATCCATTATACACAGTACGAAACATTTTTAAAAAACTGTAAAAAATATTAAATGCAATTTAGGCAACATAGGATACTACTGGCTTTGTAGAGCACTTTTAGGACTATAATAATTAGTTAGTTTGGTTCGTTTCCACGTTGGCAGTTTTCCGCAAAATAATTTTTTTTTCGACTCACCTTCCATTATACCCAGTACGAAATATTTTGAAAAAAACTGTAAACAATATTAAATGCAATTTAGGCAACATAGACTACTACAGGCTTTGTAGGAATCTTTCGGGACTATAATAATAAATTAGTTTGGTTCGTTTTCACGTTGACAGTTTTCCGCAAAATAATTTATTTTTCGACTCACCTTCCATTATACCCAGTACGAAATATTTTGAAAAAACTGTAAAAAAATTAAATGCAATTTAGGCAACATAGGCCACTATAAGTTTCATAGAGCAGTTATGGGACTATCATAATTAATTAGTTTGATTCGTTTTCACGTTGACAGTTTTCCGCAAAATAATTTTTTTTTTCGATTTACCTTCCATTATACCCAGCACGAAATATTTTTAAAAAACTGTAAAAAATATTAAATGCTATTTAGGCAACATAAACTACTACAAGCTTTGTAGAGCACTTTTAGGACTATAATAATTAATTAGTTTGGTTCGTTTTCAAGTTGACAGTTTTCCGCGAAATAATTTTTTTTCGACTCACCTTCCATTATACCCAGTACGAAATATTTTGAAAAAACTGTAAGAAATATTATATGCAATTTAGGCAACATAGGCTACTATCGGTTTCATAGAGCAATGGGACTATCATAATAAATTAGTTTGGTTCGTTTTCACGTGGGCAGTTTTCCACAAAATTGTTTTTTTCTTTCGACTCACCTTCCATTATACCCAGTACGAAATATTTTTAAAAAACTGTAAAAAATATTAAATGCAATTTTGGCAACATAGACCACTCTATGTTTCATAGAGCAGATATGGGACTATCATAATTAATTAGTTTGGTTCGTTTTCTTGTTGACAGTTTTCCGCAAAATAATTTTTTTTCGATTCACCTTCCATTATACCCAGCACGAAATATTTTGAAAAAACTGTAAAAAATATTAAATGCAGGCTTTGTAGAGTACTTTTGGGACTATCATAATTAAATAATTTCGTTCGTTTTCACGTTGACAGTTTTTCGCAAAATAATTTTTTTTCGACTGAACTTCCATTATACCCAGTACGAAATATTTTGAAAAAACTGTAAAAAATATTAAATGCAATTTAGGCAACATAGGCTACTATAAGTTTCATAGAGCAGTTATGTGACTATAATAATTAATTAGTTAGATTCGTTTGCACGTGAGCAGTTTTCTGCAAAATAATTTTTTTTTTCGACTCACCTTCCATTATACCCAGTACGAAATATTTTGAAAAAAAATTGTAAACAATATTAAATGCAATTTAGGCAACATAGGCTTCTATTGGTTTCTTAGAGCAATGGGACTATCATAATAAATTAGTTTGGTTCGTTTTCACGTGGGCAGTTTGCCGCAAAATAATTTATTTTTTGACTCACTTTCCATTATATCCAGTACGAAATATTTTCAAAAAACTGTAAACTGCAATTTAGGCAAATAGGCTACCACAGGCTTTGTCGAGCACTTTTAGGACTATAGTAAATAATTAGTTTGGTTCGTTTTCACGTTGACAGTTTTCCGCAAAATATTTTTTTTTCGATTCACCTTCCATTATACCCAGTACGAAATATTTTGAAAAAACTGTAAACAATATTAAATGCAATTTAGGCAACATAGGCTACTACAGGCTTTGTAGAGCACTATTAGGACTATAATAATTAATTAGTTTGGTTCGTTTTCACGTTGACAGTTTTCCGCAAAATAATTTTTATTCGACTCACCTTCCATTATACCCAGTACGAAATATTTTGAAAAAACTGTAAACAATATTAAATTCAATTTAGGCAACATAGGCTACTACAGGCTTTGTAGAGCAGTTTTAGGACTATAATAATTAATTAGTTTGGTTCGTTTTCACGTTGACAGTTTTCCGCAAAATAATTTTTTTTCGACTCACCTTCCATTATACCAGTACGAAATATTTTGAAAATACTGTAAAAAATGTTAAATGCAATTTAGGCAACATAGGCTACCACAGGCTTTGTAGAGCACTTTAAGGACTATAAAAATTAATTAGTTTGTTTCGTTTTCACGTTGACAGTTTTATTAAATGCAATTTAGGCAACATAGACTACTACAGGCTTTGTAGAGCACTTTTAGGACTATAATAATTAATTAATTTGGTTCGTTTTCACGTTGACAGTTTTCCGCAAAGTAATTTTTTTTCGACTCACCTTCCATTATACCCAGTACGAAATATTTTGAAAAAACTGTAAAAAATATTAAATGTAATTTAGGCAACATAGGCTACTATTGGTTTCTTAGAGCAATGGGACTATCATAATAAATTAGTTTGGTTCGGTTTCACGTGGGCAGTTTTCCGCAAAATAGTTTTATCTTTCGACTCACTTTCCATTATACCCAGTACGAAATATATTGAAAAAACTGTAAAAATATTAAATGCAATTTAGGAAACCTATGTTACTATAGGTTTCGTAGAGCACTTATGGGACTATCATAATTAATTAGTTTGGTTCGTTTTCACGTGGGCAGTTTTCCGCAAAATAATTTTTCTTCGACTCACCTTCCATTATACCCAGTACGAAATATTTTCAAAAAACTGTAAAAAATATTAAATGCAATTTAGGCAACATAAGCTACTATAATTTTTGTCGGCTGCTCGGCCATCCATGGAAGTTGACCATCAATGTCAATTTCCCTCTCTGAGCAGCCTAGATAGCCGTGTAGTGTCGGTAGCGGTTTCCCAACTGGCTAAGAATAACGCTACGGTCCACCTGTACCGGAGGTATAAGTCCACCAAACAGGTAAGCCGTGTGGCATCCGGCGGAGTTATTTTTTACCAAGAATTGATCCACTGGTTTCCTGTTCCATGTCGTAAAAGGCCACAAAAATAGGAATTCCTAAGTCAAGGTGTATTTCCGTGCCGATGGCTGAATGGCTGCAGGAGGTTAAACAATGCAGTCGTGAACGGAATATCTTGGGATTTTTCCTTACTGTGTTAAGCGAAGCTCTGGCACAATGGACGACTTCTTTCTTCGCAACTCGTGGGATTTAAATGATTAAAACATTTAAAAAAATCCTTACATGGTTCGCTATAGGCGATTATAAGCCAATATATTTGGTTTCTTGTAGTTGTTGTACGGTAAGTGCTGGAGGTGGAGTGTTCGTTACTTTAATTGATAATGGTTAGAGTAGCACAAATCAATCTCCAGCATAAACGTACAGCAACTATGAATCTATCCAGACTTCTGCAAGAAGGTAAAGCTTCTTTAGCTTTGGTTCAAGAACCATATTTCCAAAAAGGAAACTTCTACGTTGGAAAATTGTTAAACCCAGTCTTTGTTGCCTTTAACAAGACCGGAATGACTAATCCACGTGAA
This sequence comes from Malaya genurostris, assembly GCF_030247185.1. Lineage (NCBI taxonomy): Eukaryota > Metazoa > Arthropoda > Insecta > Diptera > Culicidae > Malaya > Malaya genurostris. The sequence goes on from NC_080572.1 coordinate 146,495,877, forward strand.
ATGCCTCGAGCATGCATACTTGCAAATAGTGCTCTCGATGTCTCTCTCATATCGGAGCTCACAACTCGGGATATTTGTGCTGTCACAGTTGGTATGACTACTGATGGCATAGACAGGAAATATGTCTATTGTTCGGCATATTTGCCGCATAACCAACCTTCGCCAAGCGATGACTTCAAAAAGGTTGTATCATACTGCTGCAAAAGTGATTTACCGCTTGTAATCGGCAGTGACATAAATGCTCACCATATCATTTGGGGCAGCACAGATATAAATTCGAGAGGCTCTGATATGATGGAATTTGTGAGCAGTACAAACCTGCACATAGTCAAAGCAGGAAACCGTCCAACTTTTGCGAGATCTGGCAGAGATGAGGTTTTGGACGTAACTCTCTGCTCTGATAGAATTGCGCATGAGTTGGTGAATTGGCTCGTCTCCGATGAGCTCGAACCTTCGTTGTCTGATCATAAGTACATATTCTTTGATCATTCAAACGTTAAATTTGATATTATCACATATCGTAATCCCAAATCTACAAACTGGGACCTCTATGAAGAGGGCTTGGCGACTAGATTTTACGGGTACCAACCAACAATTGAAACCCCAATTGATTTGGAAAATGTTGTCTGAACTTGCTAGACTAAGGAAACTATGCAGAAGAGCTTGGAACCACCGTCGCAGAAATGGGTCGGAGGCATTCGTGTTGGCTCGAAGGGCTTACAAAAATGCTCTTCGATCGTCTGAGCGAAGTGGTTGGAAAAGCCTCTGCACAAATGTCTCTAGTCTCAACGAGGCTAGCAGATTAAATAAGTTACTTTCGAAGTCTAAGGACTTTAATGTCAGTTTCTTAAGAACTTCAGATGGTGAACACTTGTCTGATGAAGGTGATGTACTTCACTATCTTTTTAACACTCACTTTCCAGGATGTATGGATCCATCACCGACAGCTCTTCCCGAGACTTTTTCAGGTAGTTACGATTCTTGGGCCCTTGCTCGAAGCGTTGTGACGATTGAATCGGTCAAATGGGCAGTTGAGAGTTTTGCTCCGTACAAGTCTCCTGGAAAGGATGGAGTTTTCCCAGTGTTACTGCAGAAAGGGTATGAACATTTCAAACATGTTTTGAAGAAAATACTCACTTTTAGTCTTGCGACAGGATATATTCCAAGAGCCTGGCAGGAAATAATTGTCAAATTTATTCCCAAAGGCGGTCGCGACACTTATGAGGAAGCGAAGAGTTTCAGGCCTATCAGTCTAAGCTCATTTCTTCTTAAAACAGTGGAACGCATAGTCGATCACTATATCAGAAATGTTAGTTTGGGCCTGCATCCGCTACATGGAATGCAACATGCTTACCAGCGTGGAAAGTCCATTACAACCCTGTTACATGATGTTGTGTACAACATTGAAAAAGCTTTCTCACAAAAGCAATCTTGCTTGGGAGTTTTCCTAGATATTGAAGGTGCCTTTGATAACGTGTCTTTCAATTCAATTCTGGAAGCAGCCCGTGGTCATGGCATACCTTCAAGTATCACAAATTGGATACACGCAATGCTTAGCAATCGACTTCTTTGTTCATCGCTTCGGCAAGCAGAGATTAGAAAGCTAAGTGTCTGTGGGTGTCCTCAAGGTGGTGTACTATCCCCACTTTTATGGAACCTTGTCGCTGATGGTTTGTTAAGGAAACTTAATAACCTTGGATTTCCGACTTATGGTTTTGCCGACGATTGTCATATATTGATGACCGGTATAAGCATTAACACTCTCTTTGATTTAATGCAGCAAGCCCTGCGATCTGTTGAACAATGGTGTTGTCAGGTTGGATTATCTGTAAATCCGGGCAAAACATCAATGGTGCTTTTCACTCATCGTAGGATAATCACAGAAGCTCGTCCGTTGCAGTTCTTTGGTTCAGAGGTCACTGTGGTCGAACAAGTTAAATACGTCGGGGTTATTCTTGACTCAAAACTGAATTGGTCTGCTCACATTGACTTCAGAATTAAAAGAGCTTGCATGGCTTTCGGCCAATGTAGACGAGCTTTTGGAAAATCATGGGGACTCAAACCCAGATATATTCATTGGATCTACACAACTATTGTTAGACCAATTTTAGCATATGGATGTCTTGTATGGTGGCAGAAAGGAGAAGTCGCGACAGTTCAGTCAAAGCTAAATCATCTCCAAAGGATGGTCCTAATGGCGATGACAGGAGCATTCACGACAACTCCTACTGCTGCTCTAGAGGCGCTACTGTGCATTAAACCACTACATGTGTTCCTAAAACAAGAAGCATTATCTTGTGCATATCGTCTTAAGGTTACAGGGCTTTGGAACAGTAACCCATTAGATTATGCTACCAGCCACACTCGCTTGTGATCTCAAATGGTTACGTGGGATGAGTATTTACTCGCTCCTAGTGACCTAACTCTAACATGCAGTTTTCCTTTCAAAACATTCAATGTGAGCTATCCTTTTCGTGAGGAATGGTTGTCTGGTTGTCTGGAACGACAACTTGATGAACACATAGTTTGTTATACGGACGGTTCTCTGTTGAATGGTCGTGCTGGTGCTGGTGTCTACTGTCGTGAAATGAGGCTGGAGCAGTCTCATTCACTTGGTAGATACTGTACTGTGTTTCAAGCAGAAATCTACGCGATTCTGTGTGGAGTACAATCGGCACTTCAGCAGAGGATCTGTGGTAAGCGAATTTATTTTTGTTCCGACAGTCAGGCAGCCTTAAAAGCACTCAGTTCGAATGACTCACGGTCGAATCTAGTGATCGCATGTCGAACTCAAATTGAAGACCTCAGCATTTCAAATGCTGTTTACTTCTTATGGGTACCCGGCCATTCTGGTATTACTGGAAATGAATGGGCTGATGAGTTGGCTAGAGCTGGTGCAACGAATGATTTCGTTGGTCCTGAACCAGCTTTACCAATTTCAACTAGTTGGATAAAGCACAAGATTCGTTCTTGGGCTGTATCCAAACATGCCAGCTACTGGCGCAGCTTGCAAACTTGACAAAAGCATTTCTACCAGATTTAAATCTGAAAATGTCAAAGTGTCTACTGCATTTCTCCAAGCATCATTGCAGTATTCTGGTCAGAGCTCTGACTGGACATTGCAAACTCAATTATCACATGGCTACTATTCAACGTGCTGAGTATTATTCGTGTGATTTGTGTGAATGCGATTATGGTACTTCATATCATCTGATATGTAACTGTCCCGCATTGACGCAGCTACGTATCCGGGTTTTTGGTTCTCCATACATGGTTGAGTCTGTGTATGCGGAGCTAAAATTGAAGGATATTCTCTCGTTTCTTACCCAATGTGGTAAGGAGCTATAGTCAGAAGGGTTCATCGTTCTTCCTGGAGTGAATGAATCCCTTCTGTATTTACCTTAAATAGGGTTTAGCAGATTGTTTAGCATCTTTTAGGGGGTGCCGAATTTACTTCTGCTCGTACATACTGCGAATCGTTCTGCATTCTTCCGGGAGTGCAGAATGGTGTCGCTTTTGTAAGATCTTCAAATCCTCTCGGGGGTTGGAGGTTTTATTAACAGCGGACTGTTCGGGACCTCGTAGAGGTTCAGAATTTACTTCTGCTTCCACTAAATGTGATCCTCAGCAGATTGTTCGGCATCCCTTAGGGGTGCAGAATTTACTTCTGCTTTTATGTGTTTTTGTGTCGTCAATTTTTCCCATCCTCCTAGTCCAACCCTTACCATTTCCTTTCAATCCTTCCCTCTTATATATCGGGAAAATGATGCTAAAAACAAATTGATGGCAAGGCACAAATCTCCAAATATCAAGGGGAACGTGCCATTTGAGCCAATTTGTTCTGATTCCTGATACTATAGGTTTCGTAGAGCACTTATGGGACTATCATAATTAATTATTTTGGTTCGTTTTCACGTGGGCAGTTTTCCGCAAAATAATTTTTCTTCGACTCACCTTCCATTATACCCAGTACGAAATATTTTCAAAAAACTGTAAAAAATATTAAATGCAATTTAGGCAACATAAGCTACTATAGCTTTCGTAAAGCACTTATGGGACTATCATAATTAATTAGCTTGGTTCGTTTTCACGTGGGCAGTTTTCGGCAAAATAATTTTTTTTTCGACTCACCTTCAATTACACCCAGTACGAAATATTTTCAAAAAAACTGTAAACAATATTAAATGCAATTTAGGCAACATAGGCTACCACAGGCTTTGTAGAGCACTTTAAGGACTATAATAATTAATTAGTTTGTTTCGTTTTCACGTTGACAGTTTTATTAAATGCAATTTAGGCAACATAGACTACTACAGGCTTTGTAGAGCACTTTTAGGACTATAATAATTAATTAGTTTGGTTCGTTTTCATGTTGACAGTTTTCCGCAAAATATTTTTTTTGACTCACCTTCCATTATACCCAGAAGGAAATATTTTGAAAAAACTGTAAAAAATATTAAATGCAATTTAGGCAACATAGGCTACTATTGGTTTCTTAGAGCAATGGGACTATCATAATAAATTAGTTTGGTTCGTTTTCACGTGGGCAGTTTTCCGCAAAATAGTTTTATCTTTCGACTCACCGTCCATTATACCCAGTACGAAATAAATTGAAAAAACTGTAAAAATATTAAATACAATTTAGGCAACCTATGTTACTATAGGTTTCGTAGAGCACTTATGGGACTATCATAATTAATTAGTTTGGTTCGTTTTCACGTGGGCAGTTTTCCGCAAAATAATTTTTTTTCGACTCACCTTCCATTATACCCAGTACGAAATATTTTGAAAAAACTGTAAACATTATTAAATGCAATTTAGGCAACATAAGCTACTATAGCTTTCGTAAAGCACTTATGGGACTATCATAATTTATTAGTTTGGTTCGTTTTCACGTGGGCAGTTTTCGGAAAAATAATTTTTTTTTCGACTCACCTTCCATTATACCCAGTACGAAATATTTTTCAAAAACTGTAAAAAATATTAAATGCAATTTAGGCAACATAGGCTACCACAGGCTTTGTAGAGCACTTTAAGGACTATAATAATTAATTAGTTTGTTTCGTTTTCACGTTGACAGTTTTATTAAATGCAATTTAGGCAACATAGACTACTACAGGCTTTGTAGAGCTCTTCTAGGACAATTAATTAGTTTGGTTCGTTTTCTGCAAAATAATTTTTTGTTTCGACTCACCTTCCATTATACCCAGTACGAAATATTTTGAAAAAACTGTAAACATTATTAATCGCAATTTAGGCAACATAGGCTACTACAGGCTTTGTAGAGCTCTTTTAGGACTATTATAATTAATTAGTTTGGTATGTTTTCACGTTGACAGTTTTCCGCAAAATAATTTGTTTTCGACCTACCTTCCATTATACCCAGTACGAAATATTTTTAAAAAACTGTAAAAAATATTAAATGCAATTTAGGCAACATAGACTACTACAGGCTTTGTAGAGCTCTTCTAGGACAATTAATTAGTTTGGTTCGTTTTCTGCAAAATAATTTTTTGTTTCGACTCACCTTCCATTATACCCAGTACGAAATATTTTGAGAAAACTGTAAACAATATTAAATGCAATTCTGGCAATATAGGCTACTACAGGTTTTGTAGAGCACTTGAAGGACTATAATAATTAATTAGTTTGTTTCGTTTTCACGTTGACAGTTTTCCACAAAATAATTTGTTTTCGACCTACCTTCCATTATACCCAGTACGAAATATTTTTAAAAAACTGTAAAAAATATTAAATGCAATTTAGGCAACATAGGCTTCTATTGGTTTCTTAGAGCAATGGGACTATCATAATAAATTAGTTTGGTTCGTTTTCACGTGGGCAGTTTGCCGCAAAATAATTTATTTTTTGACTCACTTTCCATTATATCCAGTACGAAATATTTTCAAAAAACTGTAAACTGCAATTTAGGCAAATAGGCTACCACAGGCTTTGTCGAGCACTTTTAGGACTATAGTAAATAATTAGTTTGGTTTGTTTTCACGTTGACAGTTTTCCGCAAAATAATTTTTTTTCCGAATCACCTTCCATTATACTCAGTACTAAATATTTTGAAAAAACTGTAAACAATATTAAATGCAATTTAGGCAACATAGGCTACTACAGGATTTTTAGAGCATATTTGGGGCTGTATTATTTAATTAGTTTGGTTCGTTTTCACGTTGACAGTTTTTCGCAAAATAATTTATTTTCGACTCACTTTCCATTATAACCAGTACGAAATATTTTGAAAAAAACTTTAAAAAATATTAAATGCAATTTAGGCAACATAGGTTACTATAGGTTTCGTTGAGCACTTATGGGACTATCATAATTAATTCGTTTGATTCGTTTTCACGTGGGTAGTTTTCCGCAAAATATTTTTTTTCGACTTACCTTCCATTATACCCAGTATGAAATATTTTGAAAATTCTGTAAAAAATATTAAATGCAATTTAGGCAACATAGGCTACTATAGGGTTCATAGAGCAGTTATGGGACTACCATAATTATTAGTTTGGTTCGTTTTCACGTGGGCAGTTTTCTGCAAAATAATCTTTTGTTTCGACTCACCTTCCATTATACCCAGTACGAAATATTTTAAAAAAACTGTAAAAAATATTAAATGCAACTTAGGCAACATAGGCTACTATAGCTTTCGTAGATCAGTTACGGGACTATCATAATTGATTAGATTGGTTCGTTTTCACGTGATCAGATTTCTGCAAAATATTTTTTTTTTTCGACTCACCTTCCATTAAACCCAGTACCAAATATTTTTAAAAAACTGTAAACAATATTAAATGCAATTTAGGCAACATTGGTTACTATAGGTTTCGTAGAGCACTTATGGGACTACCATAATTAATTAGTTTGGTTAGTTTTCACGTGGGCAGTTTTCCGCAAAATATTTTTTTCTTTCGACTCATCTTTCATTATACCCAGAACGAAATATTTTGAAAAAAATGTAAAGAATAATAAATTCAATTTAGGCAATATAGGCTACTATAGGTTTCATAGAGCAGTTATTGGATTAAAATAAGTTTGTTTGGTTCGTTTTCACGTGGGCAGTTTTCCGCAAAATAGTTTTTGCTTTCGACTCAGCTTTCATCATACACAGTACAAAATATTTTGAAAAAACCGTAAAAAATATTAAATGCAATTTATGCAACATAGGCTTCTATAGGTTTCATAGAGCAGTTATGGGACTATCATCATTAATTAGTTTGGTTCGTTTTCACGTGGGCAGTTTTCCGAAAAATAATTTTTTTTTTGACTCACCTACCCTTATACCCAGTACGAAATATTTTGAAAAAAACTGTAAAAAATATTAAATGCAATTTAGGTAACATAGGCTACTATAGGTTTCATAGAGCAGTTATCGGACTACCATAATTAATTAGTTTGGTTCGTTTTTACGTGGGCAGTTTTCCGCAAAATAATCTTTTGTTTCGACTCACCTTCCCATATACCCAGTACGAAATATTTTGAAAAAACTGTAAACAATATTAAATGCAATTTAGGCAACATAGGCTACTACAGGCTTTGTAGAGCATATTTGGGGCTATAATATTTAATTAGTTTGGTTCGTTTTCACGTTGACAGTTTTCCGCAAAATAACTTTTTTTTCGACTCACCTTCCATTATAACCAGTACGAAATATTTTGAAAAAAACTGTAAAAAATATTAAATGCAATTTAGGCAACATAGGCTACTATAGGTTTCATAGAGCAATGGGACTATCAAAATAAATTAGTTTGGGTCAATTTCACGTTGGCAGTTTTCCGCAAAATATTTTTTTTCGACTCACCTTCCATTATACCCAGTACGCAATATTTTGAAAAAACTGTAAAAAATATTAAATGCAATTTAGGCAACATAGACTACTACAGGCCTTGTAGAGCTCTTTTAGGACTATAATAATTAATTAGTTTGGTTCGTTTTCACGTTGACAGTTTTCCGCAAAATAATTTTTTTTTCGACTCACCTTCCATTATACCCAGTACGAAATATTTTGACAAAACTGTAAACAATATAATGCAATTTATACAACATATGCTGCTACAGGCTTTGTAGAGCATATTTGGGGCTATAATATTTAATTAGTTTGGTTCGTTTGCACGTTGACAGCTTTCCGCAAAATAATTTTTTTTCGACTCACCTTCCATTATAACCAGTACGAAATATTTTGAAAAAAAGCTGTAAAAAATATTAAATGCAATTTAGGCAACATAGGCTACTATAGGCATCATAGAGCAATGGGACTATCAAAATAAATTAGTTTGGTTCTATTTCACGTGGGCAGTTTTCCGCAAAATTTTTTTTTTTCGACTCACCTTCCATTATACCCAGTACGAAATATTTTGAAAAAACTTTAAAAAATATTAAATGCAATTTAGGCAACATAGGTTACTATAGTTTCCGTTGAGCACTTATGGGACTATCATAATTAATTAGTTTGGTTCGTTTTTCAGGTGGGCAGTTTTCCGCAAAATAATTTTTTCTTTCGACTCACCTTTCATTATACCCAGTACGAAATATTTTGAAAAAACTGTGAAAAATATTTAATGCAACTTAGGCAACATAGGTTACTATAGCTATCGTAGAGCACTTATGGGACTATTATAATTAATTAGTTTGCCTCGTTTTCACACTTGCAGTTTTCTGCAAAATAATTTTATTTTTCGACTCACCTTCCATTATACCCAGTACGAAATATTTTGAAAAAACTGTAAAAAATATTAAATGCAACTTTGGCAACATTGGCTACTATAGGTTTCATACACTGAGCTAAATTTTTTTTTCACATTATATGATATTCTAATGATTTTGCACTATTAGCATTTCCAATAATAGTTACAAGATGTGTTCAATATCATGTCAAATATATGAGATAATCTTATAAAACATAAAACTCTTCTTAACGTTATTTTTACAGGATTTCCATATAACGAATGAAATTTCCAGTCTGAGTTAAATTGATTGGCGCGTCTTATAACCATTACTAGATATCCGCACAACATACATTGGAACAATTTATGAAGCGCATATAATATTCACTTCAATTTTATTTAGATAGGTTCATATATACCATATGACTAGTTTTAAAAAATTTATATATATATATAGATATATATATATATATATATATACAAGGTGAGATGAAAAAACTGCAACAAAGTAAAACGCCATAATTTTTTCATTTTTTTTTAAATTTTATTGAATGAAAGCAAAAAATGTCGGAAATAACATCAAATTTGAGAATCGGTTTAGATTTGTTCGAATTGGCCACCTTTGGCACGAACTATGGCCTTCAAACGGCCAATGAAACCATCACACGCTGCCCGAAAGTGGCTCTGCGGTATTTTGTCCCATTCTCGGCGAAGCGCTTGCTTGAGATGATCGACACTTTGGTATTTTTTAGTGCCAACCTTGCTTTCCAAAATACCCCAGGCACAATAGTCCAACGGATTGGCATCCGGAGATTTTGGTGGCCATTGTGCGGTGGAAATGAAGCGAGGAACCTCATTTCTTAACCATTCTTGGGTGGCGCGTGCTGAGTGCGATGGTGCTGAGTCCTGTTGGAATGTCCAAGGTCTGCGGCCGAAATGTTTGCGTGCCCAGGGCTTCAGAACTCCCTCCAAAATATTTTCGCGATAGATTTGCGCATTTATTTTGACCCCACGGTCGATGAATACGAGCGGCGAGCGACCATCGGCTGTTATGGCGGCCCACACCATCACCATGGCCGGCTTTTGAGTTCTGGTGGCCAACCGAAGTTGCAAATTTTCAGCTGACCTCTCTGGCAAGTAAACACGATCATTTTGTTTGTTTACAAACTGCTGGATAACGAATGGTTTCTCATCGGAGAAAACCAAATTCGGCAGTTCACCACTTTCGGCCAAGCGAAGCAACTCTTTAGCTTTTTCGAGTCTAACTTTTTTTTGCGCATCAGTAAGATCTTGCACTTTTTGGAACTTCAATGGCTTTAGTCCAAGCTCATTTTTCAATATTTGCCGAATGGCATATTGCGATATGTTCAGCTCACGAGCCATTTTTCGGCCACTGCGACGCGGATTTCGTTCAATTCGCTTCTTCACTTTTCGAACCATTTCTGCCGATGTTGCTGTTTTTTTTCGTCCACTTCCTTGACGTCGGGCTACGCTACCAGTATCACGGTAACGAGCGATGGTACGAGACACAAAAGATTTATTCACTTTTAAATGCTGGAGGGCTCTAACGATAGCCACTTGTGGTTTTCCAGCCAAATGCAAAGCAATCACACTATCACACTTGAATTCCATCACAAATAACTTTTTTTCTGAAAAATTCCCACCAAAATGCTTTTGTGCGCTTGTAAATAATATAATGAGCTGTCACTAGAATAAATCTGACAGCTGTGGGACGAGCGGTTTAGAAATGACAGCAGTCTGAAGTTGGTTGCAGTTTTTTCATCTCACCTTGTATATATATATATATATATATATATATATATATATATATATATATATATATATATATATATATATATATATATATATAACTATCAATAGAGCTCATACGAATAGCAGATAATCGCCAACTACTACTTTTATTTGAGGATTCAAACTTTACTAGTATTCCGTTCGGTAAGGGAGCACCTCATGATATTTGCGAAAGAGAAGTGAGATCCCGAGACTGAAAATAAAAATGAATCTTACTAGACAGATAGAGTAATGAAATGTACCGGATATATATTTCATGGTCCGTTAACGCATATCCTTGAACGAAGTTGGATGAGCTGTCTTGTCAGCGATTTAAAATTACATTGAGATGCGGAACTTCCTGAAAAAAAAAAATGGTCTGGAGCAGTTGATGAATATCGGAGACACAACTATTTTTTCAGCTTCAAGCAGTACGATTCACGACTTCCATCGGATTTCCATATAAATTATATGGGATATTTTTATAACTTTCATTATGATAACGTCCATTTAGATTTGACGTACACATTAAATGAAGATTATAAGTTTCCATATAATTTCTATGAATTATATTCTGCATATGATTCATATGACAAATCTAATGAATATAAATAAGATTTTCATTTCAGTGTAGAGCAGTTTTGGGACTATCATAATTAATTAGTTTGGTACGTTTTCACCTGTGCAGTTTTCCGCAAAATAATTTTTTGTTTCGACTCACCTTCCATTATACCCAGTACGAAATATTTTGAAAAAACTGTAAAAAATATTAAATACAACTTTGGCAACATTGGCTACTATAGGTTTCATAGAGCTCTTTTGGGACTACCATAATTAATTAGTTTGATTCTTTTTCATGTGGGCAGTTTTCCGCTAAATAATTTTTTTTTCGACTCACCTTTCATTATACCCAGTACGAAATATTTTGAAAAAAATGTAAAGAATAATAAATTCAATTTAGGCAACATATGCTACTATAGGTTTCATAGAGCAGTTATTGAATCAAAATTAATTAGTTTGGTTCGGTTTCACGTGAGCAGTTTTCCGCAAAATAGTTTTTTCTTTCGACTCACCTTCCATTATACCCAGTACGAAATATTTGGAAAAAGCTGTAAAAAATATTTAATGCAATTTGGGCAACATAGGCTACTATAGGCTTTGTAGAGCACTTTTAGGACTAAAATAATTAATTAGTTTGGTTAGTTTTCACGTGGGCAGTTTTTGTCAAAATAATATTTTTTTCGACTCACCTTCCATTATTCCCAGTATTAAATATTTTGAAAAAACTGTAAACAATATTAAATGCAATTTAGGCAACATGGGTTACTATAGGTTTCGTAGAGCACTTATGGGACTATCATAATTAATTAGTTTGGTTCGTTTTCACGTGGACAGTTTTCCGCAAAATAATTTTTTCTTTCGACTCACCTTTCATTATACCCAGTACGAAATATATTGAAAAAAAAGTAAAGAATAATAAATTCAATTTAGGCAACATAGGCTACTTTAGTTTTCATAGAGCAGTTAATGGATCAAAATAAATTAGTTTGGTTCATTTACACGGGGGCAGTTTTCCGCAAAATAGTTTTTGCTTTCGACTCAGCTTCCATTATACCCAGTACGAAATATTTTGAAAAAGCTGTAAAAAATATTAAATGCAATTTAGGCAACATAGGCTTCTATAGGTTTCATAGAGCAGTTATGGGACTATTATAATTAGTTAGTTTGGTTCGTTCTCACGTGGGCAGTTTTCCGAAAAATAATTTTTTTTCGACTCACCTACCATTATACCCAGTACGAAATATTTTGAAATAACTGTAAAAAATATTAAATGCAATTTAGGTAACATAGGCTACTATAGGTTTCATAGAGCAGTTATGGGACTACCATAATTAATTAGTGTGGTTCGTTTTCACGTGGGCAGTTTTCTGCAAAATAATCTTTTGTTTCGACTCACCTTCCATTATACCCAGTGCGAAACATTTTGAAAAAACTGTAAAAAATATTAAAAGCAACTTAGGCAACATAGGCTACTATAGCTTTCGTAGAGCAGTTATGGGGCTATCAAAATTGATTAGTTTGGGTCGTTTTCACGTGGGCAGATTTCCGCAAAATATTCTTTTTTTAACTTACCTTCCATTGAACCCAGTACCAAATATTTTGAAAAAACTGTAAACAACATTAAATGCAATTAAGGCAACATAGGTTACTATAGGTTTCGTAGAGCACTTATAGGACTATCATAATTTATTAGTTGGGTTCGTTTACAGGTGGGCAGTTTTCCGCAAAATAATTTTTTCTTTCGACTCACCTTTCATTATACCCAGTACGATATATTTTGAAAAAAATGTAAAGAATAATAAATTCAATTTAGGCAACATAGGCTACTATAGGTTTCATAGAGCAGTTATTGGATCAAAATTAATTAGTTTGGTTCGGTTTCACGTGGGCAGTTTTCCGCAAAATAGTCTTTTCTTTCGACTCACCTTCCATTTTACCCAGTACGAAATATTTTGAAAAAGCTATAAAAAATATTAAATGCAATTTAGGCAACATAGGCTACTATAGGCTTTGTAGAGCACTTTTAGGACTAGAATAATTAATTAGTTTGGTTCATTTAGGGGTTAGCCAAATTTTGTGCTAGGGCACCTGACCGTTTTCATTATTTTTACGTTTCGTCTTTGACTCATCAGTGCAGAGCAGTTCAAATTGAACTGCTTAGTGCTAAACTCGGCAGTTCCATTTGAACCGCTAAGCAGACGTAAAGTTTCTGCTACTTACAGAACACTTTTTGTTTTGAAACGGAGTGCAATGTCTTTTCTGACGTGCCGAACGAAAACGTGTTTTCGACTATTTCTGGCCGATGCAGGTATGGTCATTTAGGGGTTAGCCAAATTTTGTGCTAGGGCACATAACCGTTTTCATTATTTTTACGTTTCGTCTTTGACTCATCAGTGCAGAGCAGTTCAAATTGAACTGCTTAGTGCTAAACTCGGCATTTGAACTGCTCTGCACTGATGAGTCAAAGACGAAACGTAAAAATAATGAAAACGGTTACGTGCCCTAGCACAAAATTTGGCTAACCCCTAAATGACCATACCTGCATCGGCCAGAAATAGTCGAAAACACGTTTTCGTTCGGCACGTCAGAAAAGACATTGCACTCCGTTGCAAAACAAAAAGTGTTCTGTAAGTAGCAGAAACTTTACGTCTGCTTAGCGGTTCAAATTGAACTGCCGAGTTTAGCCCTAAGCAGTTCAATTTGAACTGCTCTGCACTGATGAGTCAAAGACGAAACGTAAAAATAATGAAAATAGTTTGGTTCGTTTAAACGTGGGCAGTTTTCGTCAAAATAATTTTTTTTTCGACTCACCTTCCATTATTCCCAGTATCAAATATTTTGAAAAAACTATAAACAATATTAAATGCAATTAAGGCAACAAAGGTTACTATAGGTTTCGTAGAGCACTTATGGGACTATCATAATTAATTAGTTTGGTTCGTTTTCACGTGGGCAGTTTTCCGCAAAATAATTTTTTCTTTCGACTCACCTTTCATTATAACTAGAACGAAATATTTTGAAAAAAATGTAAAGAATAATAAATTCAATTTAGGCAACATAGGCTGCTATAGATTTCATAGAGCAGTTATTGGATCAAAATAAATTAGTTTGGTTCGTTTTCACGTGGGCAGTTTTCCGCAAAATAGTTTTTGCTTTCGACTCAGCTTCCATTATACCCAGTACGAAATATTTTGATAAAAACTGTAAAAAATATTTTTGTTTCGACTCACCTTCCATTATACCCAGTACCAAATATTTTGAAAAAACTGTTAACAATATTAAATGCAATTCAGGCAACATAGGCTACTATAGGTTTCATAGAGCAGATATTGGATCAAAATAAATTAGTTTGGTTCGTTTTCACGTGGGCAGTTTTCCGAAAAAGAGTTTTTGCTTTCGACTCACCTTCCATTATACCCAGAACGCAATATTTTGGAAAAGCTGTAAAAAATATTAAATGCAATTTAGGCAACATAGGCTACTATAGGCTTTGTAGAGCAATTATGGGACTATCATAATTAATTAGTTTGGTTCGTTTTCACGTGGGCAGTTTTCCGCAAAATAGATTTTTCTTTCGACTCACCTTCCATTATACCAATTACGAAATATTTTTAAAAAACTGTAAAAAATATTAAATGCAATTAAGGTAACATAGGCTACTATAGATTTCATAGAGCAGTTATGGGACTATCATAATAAATAAGTTTGGTTCGTATTCACGTGGGCACTTTTCCGCATAATAATTTTTTTCTAATCACTTTCCATTATACCCAGTACGAAATATGTTGATAAAACTGTAAAAAATATTAAATGCAATTTAAGCAACATAGGCTACTATAGCTTTCATAGAGCAGTTATGGGACTATCTTAATTGATTAGTTTGGTTCGTTTTCACGTGGGCAGTTTTCCGCAAAATAATTTTTTTTTTGACTCGCCTTTCGTTATACCCAGTACAAAATATTTTGAAAAAACTTAAAAAATATTAAATACAATTTAGGCAACATAGGCTACTAAAGCTTTCGTAGAGCACTTATAGGACTATAATAATTAATTAGTTTGGTTCGTTTTCACGTTGGCAGTTTTTCGAAAAATATTTTTTCCTTTCGACTCACCTTCCATTATACCCAGTACGAAATATTTTAAAAAAACTGTAAACAATACTAAATGCAATTAAGGCAACATAGGCCACTATAGGCTTTGTAGAGCACTTTTTGGACTATAATAAATAATTAGTTTTTTTCGTTTTCACGTGGGCAGTTTACCGAAAAAAAATTTTTCTTTTGACTCACCTTCCATTATACCCAGTACGAAATATTTTGAAAAAACTTTAAAAAATATTAAATGCAATTTAGGCAACATAAGCTACTATTGGCTTTATAGAGCACTTTTAGGACTATAATAATAAGTTAGTTTGGTTCGTTTTCCCGTTGGCAGTTTTCCGCAAAATAATTTTTTTTTCGATTCACCTTCCATTATACCCAGTACGAAATATTTTGAAAAAAACTGTAAAAAATATTAAGTGCAATTTAGGCAACATAAGCCACTATAGGCTTTGTAGAGCACTTTTTGGACTATAATAATTAATTAGTTTGGTTCGTTTTCACGTGGTCAGTTTTCCGCAAAATATTTTTTTCTTTTGACTCACCTTCCATTATACCCAATACGAAATATTTTGAAAAAACTGTAAACAATATAAATGCAATTTAGGCAACATAAGCTACTACAGGCTTTATAGAGCACTTTTAGGACTATAATAATTAGTTAGTTTGGTTCGTTTTCCCGTTGGCAGTTTTCCGCAAAATAATTTTTTTTCGATTCCCCTTCCATTATACCCAGTACGAAATATTTTGAAAAAAACTGTATAAAATATTAAATACAATTTAGGCAACATAGTCTACTATAGGTTTCGTAGAGCACTTATGAGACTATCATAATTAATTAGGTTGGTTCGTTTTCACGTGCGCAGTTTTTCGCAAAATATTTTTATCTTTTGACTCACCTTCCATTATACCCAGTACGAAATATTTTGAAAAAAATGTAAAAAATATCATACGCAATTTAGGCAACATAAGCCACTATAGGATTTGTAGAGCACTTTTAGGACTATGATAATAATTTAGTTTGGTTCGTTTTCACGTGGGCAGTTTTCCGCAAAATAATTTTTTCTTTCGACTCACCTTCCATTATACCCAGTACGAAATATTTTGAAAAAACTGTAAAAAATATTAAATGCAATTTAGGTAACATAGGCTACTATAGGCTTTGTAGAGCGCTTATATGACTATCATAATTAAATAGTTTGGATTGTTTTCACGTGGGCAGTTTACCGAAAAAAATTTTTTCTTTTGACTCACCTTCCATTATACCCGGTACGAGATATTTTGAAAAAACTTTAAACAATATTAAATGCAATTTAGGCAACATAAGCTACTATGAGCTTTATAGAGCACTTTTAGGACTATAATAATTAGTTAGTTTGGTTCGTTTTCACGTTGGCAGTTTTCCGCAAAATTATTTTTTTTTCGATTCACCTTCCATTACGAAATATTTCGAAAAAACTGTTTAAAAATATTAAATGCAGTTTAGGCAACATAGGCTACTAAAGCTTTCGTAGAGCACTTATGGGACTATCATAATTAATTTGTTTGGTTTGTGTTCACGTGGGCAGTTTTCCGCAAAATGGTTTTTTCTTTCGACTCACCTTCCATTATACCCAGTACAAAATATTTTGAAAAAACTGTAAAAAATATTAAAAGCAACTTAGGCAACATAGGCTACTATAGCTTTCGTAGAGCACTTATGGGACTATCATAATTAGTTAGGCTGGTTCGTTTTCACGTGCGCAGTTTTTCGCAAAATATTTTTATCTTTCGACTCACCTTCTATTATATCCAGTACGAAATATTTTGAAAAAAACTGTGAAAAATATTAAATGCCCTATAGGCAACATAGGCTACTATTGGTTTCATAGAGCAGTTATGGGATTTTCATAATTAATTAGTTTGGTTCGTTTTCACGTTGGCAGTTTACAGCAAAAATTTTTTTTCTTTTGACTCACCTTCCATTATTCCCAGTACGAAATATTTTGAAAAAAATGTAAAATATATTAAATGCAATTTAGGCAACATAAGCCACTATAGGCTTTGTAGAGCACTTTTAGGACTATAATAATTAATTAGTTTGGTTCGTTTCCACGTGGGCAGTTTTCCGCAAAATAATTTTTTCTTTCGACTCACATTCCATTATACCCAGTACGAAATATTTTGAAAAAAACTGTCAAAAATATTAAATGCAATTTAGGTAACATAGGCTACTAAATCTTTCGTAGAGCATTTATAGGACTATAATAATTAATTAGTTTGGTTCGTTTTAACGTGGGCAGTTTTTCGCAAAATAATTTTTTCGTTCGACTCACCTTCCATTATACCCAGTACGAAATATTTTGAATAAACTGTAAAAATATTGAATGCAATTTAGGTAGCATAGGCTACTATAGGCTTTGTAGAGCTCTTATATGACTATCATAATTAAATAGTTTGATTCGTTTTCACGTGGGCAGTTTACCGCAAAATTTTTTTTCTTTTGACTCACCTTCCATTATACCCAGTACGAAATATTTTGTAAAAACTGTTAACAATATTAAATGCAATTTAGGCAACATAAGCTACTATGAGCTTTATAGAGAACTTTTTGACTATAATAATTAGTTAGTTTGGTTCGTTTTCACGTTGGCAGTTTTCCGCAAAATAATTTTTTTTCGATTCACCTTCCGTTATACCCAGTACGAAATATTTTGAAAAAAAAAAACTGTTTAAAAATATTAAATGCAGTTTAGGCAACATCGGCTACTAAAGCTTTCGTAGAGCACTTATAGGACTATCATAATTAATTAGTTTGGTTCGTTTGCACGTGGGCAGTTTTCCGCAAAATAATTTTTCTTTCGACTCATTCCATACCATTATACCCAGTACGAAATATTTTGAAAAAACTATAAAAAAATATTAATTGCAATTTAGGCAACATAGGCTACTATGAGCTTTGTAGAGCACTTATAGGACTATCATAATTAATTAGTTTAGTTCGTTTTCACGTGGGCAGTTTTCTGCAAAATAATTTTTTTTTCGACTCACCTTCCATTATACCAAGTACGAAATATTTTGAAAAAACTGTGAAAAATATTAAACGCAATTTAGTCAACATAGGCTACTATAGGTTTCATAACGCATTTATGGGACTATCATAATTACATAGTTTGGTTCGTTTTCACGTGGGCAGTATTCTGCAAAATCAATTTTTCTGTCGACTGACCTTCCATTATGCCCAGTACGAAATGTTTTGAAAAAACTGTAACAATATTAAATGCAATTTAGGCAACATATGCTACTATAGCTTTCGTAGAGCACTTATAGGACTATCATAATTAATAAGTTTGGTTCGTTTCCACGTGGGCAGTTTTCTGCAAAATAATTTTTTTTCGACTCACCTTCCATTATACCCAGTACGAAATATTTTGAAAAAACTGTAAAAAATATTAAATGCAATTTAGGCAATTTAGGCTACTATTAGTTTCATAGAGCAGTTATGGGACTATCATAATTGAATAGTTTGGTTCGTTTTCACGTGGGCAGTTTTTTGCAAAATAATTTTTTTTTTCGACTCACCTTCCATTATACCCAGTACGAAATATTTTGAAAAAACTGTAAAAAATAATAATTGCAATTTAGGCAACCTATATTTGAAAAAAAACTGTACAAAATATTAAATGCAATTTAGGCAACATAGGCTACAAAGCTTTCGAAGAGCACTTATAGGACTATAATAATTAATTAGTTTGATTCGTTTTCACGTAGGCAGTTTTTCGCAAAATAATTTTTTCTTTCGACTCTGTTACCTAGTCACAATTTTCTTTTTTTTTTAACACTTGGTTGGCTGGCTATTGCGTACACGTGGTGTGTTCGCGCCACGTTTTACTCACCGGCTTTGGGTCGTTTTACTCTTTTGTCTCCAGAGGAAATTCTACGCGGGGAAGACTTTCAACCCTTTTACACTACGGTCACTGGGCGGAAGTCGTTTTCGAGCGGAAACAAGCAAATGAACTCATTATCTGTAAACTAACACAACACAACTTGAATACATTAAAGACCAGACATTTTATTAGATACTTCATTTTTTTTATTTTCTAAAATTATTTTTTCACTTTTAATTTCAAGCTACTCAACACGGGGGGGGGGTTGAATTTAATAAAGCGTGAATATTACTTGCGATTATTTTATTCAGATGATATCTGCTTCTGGAGCATCGTTGCGGCCGTGTGGAACGTTGGTCGACTTGTTGCAGCTGGCTGAAGACGGGACGCCGGTGGGGGTAGTACAGGACTCTTCCTCGGCAGCGGACTATGACGAACTATGAACTCCGGATGCTGCAGCAACTCGGCCTTTGTTGACGGAGGCCTGCGTTTCGCACTTTTTAGAAGCCCGGGGAGCGGTACTGCGCGCACTTGATTCACTTACGAGTGTCTAACTATTAGTCGAGTGGGATTTATAACGTTTTCGGTCTGAACTGCCATACCCTACCGGCACTTGGGTAATGGCGTTCGTTGGCGTCTTTTTGGCTTGGCCAATCTTTGACCGTTTTTGTGCACTCGCGTCGTACGTACTACTCATAAACTGTTCAAATAAACCGGTAACCACACTTATCCCACTCGACTGACCGAACGAAAACTAACGGACGTGTGGATCTTCCGAACGGTCGGGTAACTTGATCCATCGATCAACTTTTCGCGAGAACAATCACTACTCACTTTTTAAACTTTTATTTCCGAAACGCGGGGTCACATTAGACTTGTGACACGCTGCTGCTGGTCTTCACTCCTCCGGGCAGGTCAACTAAAAGAGGCTTGATACCGCCTGCTCGGACCCTTTTATCTCCTCCCAGCTCATCCCCGCTACCACCCCCATCGAGCCCCGCCTAGAATCCTCCAACTCGATGACAATGATACAATGACGATGATGATGACAGAGAACGATATAAAGACCATCGACGATTACATTTTGTTCTTATGGTTGGTATCGATTTTGAATTTGAATTTTTATAGCAAATGACATATAGACTCTTGATACTAGGGCTTGTTTCCTTTTTTTGATATTTTTGATTATAAATAGTTTTTTTTTTTGTTTATTGCATAATAAATGAATATGTGAATAAATGTGAGTAAACGAATAATATATAGTAAATATGAGTATATATAAATAAATAAATAAATAAATATGTAAATAAATGAATAAATATATGAATAAATAAATAAATAAATAAATATGTAAATAAATATATGAATAAATAAATAAATAAATAATAAATAAGTAAATATATATATGAATGACTAAATGAATATTACTTTTAATTTAGATACCAACCACGGCTATTAAGCATAAATTAAACATCACTCAAGCATGAAACACGGAGGATAGACATTTAATTTATACTTAGACATTTACTTACAATTCTTTCAGGTGTACAACAATATTGATAGGGTAATGTATTCAAGTTGACCCAGTGACCATAGGTAATATTGTGACCAGCCGAGTCAAAGGTCACAATTTTCCCGGAGTCGGGTAAAAAAAAAACGAAGTGTTTTTTTTTTGTTGATCTCTTATTATCACGTGCAATGTAGCTCTCTTCCTGAGCTCGTTTAGTTCTATCTTAGTGAAATGATTTTTCCAAAGGCCAGAGGAGCTCTTTTTCACTATGATACATAAATTCGTTCAGGTGAGTTTGGCTACTGTAGTAAGACCAAAAGTATAATGTGTCACAATCAGGACTACGCAGTCCACTCATTAGCCTTTCAAGTCGACAATGAGTGCTCTGCTGTTGGAACTGTGATTTGTGCGTCAGAATATTCATCACCGCCTTGCTACGGTTGAGCAGAAATACAAACCAAAACGTGAACTGTCAAATCACATCAGTTTGACAAAACGAAACTAAATAACCATACTAAAAACTTAACTTTTCCTCATCTCAAGTGTAATCATACTTGGACCAAATTTATTATTTTACACATCCATTCACCACACTCACTCTAGTTCTTCATTCATACACCCTCGACACATTCGATATCTTTCATTCAAACAAACAGCTACTAATTCAATATACTTTCCACGATTATGCTAGGGGCCCCCTAATATTAATTTGCACTTCTTCTAACTCTCCGGATGAGTTGAAGAAACTATTATTTAACGCGTATGGTCCACTCTTCGCGAATTTCTAAAACTCTCTCGATGCCCGAGGGAAAATACGAAATACGCCGAATAAACTCACACGACCTACCCTGTTTGGAATTAGAATCAGAACTATAAACGATCTGCACACACAAAAACGGGACGAATTATACTAACCAGAGCACAAATAACATTGTAATAGCCCTTTCGTTAACTGAACAGGAAATATATAAGGATGTATTGTTTCTATCATGGCATGCACTTCGTATTGAAGTATTCAATACAAAAATAAGCAACCGTTTAAAACATTAGCCGGGTTTCAAATGAATGGCCGGCCAAATACCGAGACTTTTCCCATTCAGATCTTCCAATTCATACGATGATGAGCCTATTTTTGCCTTTACACGACAGGGAATGAATTGTCTGCCATATTTTGCATTATAATTCTTCGTGGCATTAGATAATTTCATGTTTCGGCGATAAACTAACTGACCCTCCACAAACGATTTAGAAAAGCGACGATGTCGTAAATTATACCGATATTGGGATGCGTTATGCGCTTTTTGTAAATTTTTAGCAACCATATCAAAAATGCGAGGAAACATTCGCTTACGACGTTCATTGATCTGCTCTGGAGTAAGTTGTTCATTCTGTCGTGCTAATTTGTTATCACTACCGGACTCTGTGAACTCAAGGCCATGAGTGATAAAAAAAGGAGTGAATCCTGTTGATGAATGGACACTGGTATTCAGTACCATTTCAATCTCCGGGATTCGCGTATCCCATAGACGTTGGTCTTCCCTCACATACGTCCGAATAGCAGCGTTGATAGTGCGATTTACTCTCTCAACTGGATTCGATCGTGAGTGATACCGCGAGTTCAGCCAATGTGTAACGCCAAAGCGATCCAACAGTCCCTTAAAATCTTTAGAAATAAAACTGCTACCATTATCGGTAATGATTACCTCTGGAACCGAGTTTTTCAGGAACTATTGGTCTCGCAGAGCGTTACACATCGGCACACTGCTAACGCTTTTCATCGGCTGTAGCATCACCCACTTCGAGAAGTAATCGCAAACTACCAACAGATGCTGATTACCCCGACGACTGCGCGGCAGAGGCCCAATAAAATCGACAGATATAATTTGCCAATTTAATTTTTCCCATCTCGGGTGCCGTCGGTGCTGATGATGCTTTCACTTCCTTACAGGTGGTACACTTTTGAATGTACCGCCGAACTTCTACTGCCATTTTTGGCCAGTAAAACCTTTGTCGGACTCGAGCAAGGGTCCTTTCGAAGCCTGGATGGAAACACTCATCGTGGCACTGCTCGAGAATCTGTCCCACTTCGGAAGGCGGAGGAATTACTTTCCATTCAAACCGCGAATCATAATAGTCATTATGAGAGGTCACGAATTTGTAAAGTTTCTGATTCTCTACTTTGAAATTTACAAAATCATCTGGTCGGTCTAAAACCTTTCTCTTCATAGAAGTGTACCACGACGAATCAGATACTGCCGCAATGCTACGAGATCAAGCATCAGGCACAATGTTTTCTTTGCCCTTACGATGCCGGACTCTCATGTTGAATTGTTGTAAGTTTAACGCCCACCTACTGCACCTTGAACCCACTTTCCATTTGGAACTCAAGATATGCGTAAGAGCCGATGAATCTGTAACAAGAGTAAAGTGATATCCCTCAATATATCCACGAAACGCATCCACGGAAAGAATGGCCGCCAAAGCCTCTTTCTCCGCAGCATGGTAATTTTTTTGGGGGGTGGTGAGTTTCTTCGAGTAGTACGAAATTACTCTCTCCACTCCATCCTGTTCTTGCGTCAGAACCCCTGCTACCGCCACGTCGCTTGCGTCCGTCTGTATTGTGAATTCCTGACTAAAATCTGGACTGCCCAAAACAGGCGAAGAGATTAGACACTCTTTTAAATTGCAGAATGCAGTTTCCGCCTCATCATTCCATCGAATAGTTTTGGTTTTGGACTGCAGAAGATCAGACAGAGCAGCCGTCACTCCACTGAAATTAGGGATGAATCGGCGATAATAATTCGCCATTCCTAGGAATCTCCGAAGCTTTGTTATGGTGTTAGGCCTTTCATACTCGACGATCGGACGAATCTTGTCCGGGTTAGCCCTAAGACCATCCGTGCTTAAGAGATAACCTAGGAAAGGAATTTCTGTCACACCGAATTTTGATTTTTCCAGATTGATACTGAGATTAGCTGCTTGTAACCGGCATGCTATTTCCGTTAACAACTGTTGGTGATGCGCAAACGTTTCCGTTACTACGACGATATCGTCGAGGTAAACGAAAACGTACGGCTCCAGTATACCGTGTCCTAATACTTTATCCATGAGTCGGGCTAGAGTAGCCGGACTATTAACTAAGCCAAAAGGCATACGAGTATACTGGAACAGCCCTCTGCCTTGCACACTAAATGCTGTATATTTTCGAGATTCCACTTCCAAAGGCACTTGAAGGAATGCTTCGGACAAGTCAATGGTAGACAAATATCTTGCCTTCGGAAGTTGGCCCAAAATTCTACCAGGGTGAGGCAAAGGGTACGCATCACGAACTGTCCTCTCGTTTATCTTTCGGGCGTCGAGACACAACCTTACTTTATTAGAAATCCGAACAACTTCTTTCTATAACACCCAAATTTAAAAGTCTCTGAAGCTCAACAGCCACCAATTCTTGAGTCTTAGGTGACATTACATAGGGGAACTGACGAACGGGAGGCTTATTTGCCCATTCATCAGCCAGCACAATACGATGTTGTGCACCATTCGTTAGAGTTAATTCACCCTCTCGTGCGGGAAGAAACAATCTTTTAATTTTTTCGATCTCCTCTTTTTGCTCATCAGACAAATACGACTCAGAAGCGGGTAGATCATAATCCGAAACAGTTGCTTGGTGCTCGTTATTTCCCAATTCCTGCATTGCCGGATGGATCTGAAATTTCTTCCAAAAGTCCATGCCACAGATACAGTTTATGGAAATGTTCTCCACTACCAGCGTCGGGATCACTCTAACACTCCCTCCAAATGAAAACGGAAGATGAGCCTGACCGATAATTCTTAATTCGTCTCCACTAGCCGAGCGAAGTAAAACCTTTTTGGGTGGACCTTCCAGCCTTTTGTATTTTAGCTGTGCAAAAAGCTTATCGCTGATAAGCGTATGATTACTCCCACTATCCAGGAGGGCACGAATAGGAAAGCCATACACTTTCACGGAGGCATACGGTCGGTTGTCGTTTGGGAACGGATAAATTATCTGAAACGTTTCAGATGATTCGGGGTATTTACTATCATTTGCGTCTATCCAGAAGGGCGGGGGAACCGTTGGTAAATCTTTTTTTGTTGTTACGCATCTTGACCATGCGAACGGCGATTTTGGTTCGCAGGTGCTGCGTTTTTTAGACAATACGGACAATGGTTTGTCGGAAAACCTCGAAGACCACACGAGCTGCAGAAAATTCCACGCGGTGATCTGCACATAGCAAAATGATGCCCGATTCTTCCATAGTTGAAACAAGTGTTGATTGGTGGGGGCGAGTGCGCGTTTATAACATCTTCTAACGTAATTTGAGGACGCGGTTGACTTTGCGAAGGTCCTGCTACTGGTATTTGTGTCACCGAATCATGAGACGAGTTTTGGTTCGATTGATGATTCTGAGTTGGTTGTTTACTTTGAATGGATTGATAATTAGAGCGCGATCGATTGTTTTGGGTGTTGGAGGATGTATTAGACTGATTCCTAAGCTGGTTTGGTTGCTGGACAACGGCTGCCGTCTGACCCTTTTGTTGTGCTTGAGGCTGAGTTTTCGATTTCTTTTTTGTGTTTGCTTCGTTCCCATCAATTGCCTGAATAAACTTCTCAGTGCCAAACACCTTATTGTAGGCCGAAAAGTTTAGCGCATCCAGTTTCTGACCGGCGGCAACCAGTGTTTCCAAATTAACAATAGGAATGAATGTCATTTGGCGCTTGTAATCAATGCGCATGTTCTGTTGGATAATTTGTACCTTTTCATACTCTGGAATCTGAATACTCATGGTGCGAAAGAGTTTTTCTAATTCGAAATAATACTCATGAAATGATTCATGCTTCTGTTGTCTCCGCTGGTATAATTTCATTTTGATCAAGGCGTCAAGATCAGGGTGCATGTAAGTACGTTTTAATTCAAATATTAGGTGCTGCCAATTTAGCAGTCTACCTGTGGTTCGCTGGGTCATATACCACTTAAGGGCTGATCCAGTAAACAAATGTACTGCTGATTCAAACAGTTCTGTTTCTGACACGTGTTCAGCCTGTGACAGTGCCTGAACAAGTTCCAAAAACTCGTTTAATTTCAAACCTTGATCATCACCACTATACTTAGTGATGTTCCATTTGGATACTGGTAGCGTATGACGATTCTGAAAGGAAGCTGTGTAAGGGTTTGCAAATCTATGGTTCGGAATCGTAGGAGTATTATAGTGAGGAAAGGAAGGGGTGGGTAAAGCATCTTCAATCGGATTATCTAAGGGTGTAGTTGGTTGATTTGTAGCAGTGTTTTGAGGCGCTTCTTGCAATCTGGGACAATTGGAAAGGGGTAAGGAAGGGATTTGGAAGGAAGGATACGAGAAACTAGAAAGAGAAAAATTTTGATTTTTGTTCGGTTGGTTATTAGATGGCTTAACAAAATGATTAAAAGTTTGGGTACCGGCATGTTTAACGTTCTTTCGTTGATTTAGTTCCTGTTCTAAATCCACAATTCTAGCTTGCAATGAATGAATCCAATCTATATCCCCTTGAGACAAAACGGATTGCCTTGGATGATTTACACATCCACGATCATTGTTTTCTAATTCATCATTTGTATCAAGTGCGTCACCGACGGTGTTACCTACATCCGCATTCTCACCATCTAACGGTTCATTATCCTTACCCAAATTTAACGGATCATCAAAATTTGAAAAAATAATTTCTGTTAATTCAACGACGGTATTTTGTAAAAAACAATGTAAATTTGGTGAGCCACGCGCATCTGACAAAATCGTCACGATACGTACACCAACATGCAACAATCTCGTGTAGTAACTTTTTTTCGCATCATCATTTTCCTCCTGTTCTATAGCTGCTTTAAGTTCAGAATATTTTTGAGAACAAACACTAATTTCCGTAGTCGGATCAACAGGTACGTGGGGTAGTATTTTATCTGCAGACTTTCCTCGCTCTGATTTTAACTGATCCCTTAACCACAATCGCTTTCGTGTTCTATCCAAACTTTCCCCTATGATGACCGATCGAACCGTCAGCTCGTGATCAAGCTCGTCATCAGCAAGAAATTCCACCTTCAAGTTGTAATACCATCCCATAAGCAATTCACTGGCTTGATCAAATGTAAAACGTGACGAAGCCATCTGTACTTAGACAATTATTACACTACCTGATAACACACGCTGGAAAGAATATTGCAATGAGATTGAACACACCGTAGAGAGACAAAGTTAAGTCTTGGTTGGTTTGCACATGCCTGCGCTATTATTGTGAAACAAAGCAAATGTGATCGATATTTCTGCCTGCCGTTCGCAATCTACGGATTTTTATTTCGTATTTTTTTTTTCATCACTCGCACCAGTCCGTCACAGAACAAATCACAATCTTCTCTCGGACCGCTGTATGAACTGAACGTTGTCTCGATGATTAAACGTTTAATGAAAATTACGGAAGTAAATTGAATTTCCCCGGGAGACACTATGAAAAAAGAGTTTTGCTTCTGGTCTCGGAAGCAAAGCACATTTTTCTTTTTATTTTACGTTGGGCGCCAATTGTTACCTAGTCACAATTTTTTTTTTTTCAAGCTACTCAACCCGGGGGGGGGGGGTTGAATTTAATAAAGCGTGAATATTACTTGCGATTATTTTATTCAGATGATATCTGCTTCTGGAGCATCGTTGCGGCCGTGTGGAACGTTGGTCGACTTGTTGCAGCTGGCTGAAGACGGGACGCCGGTGGGGATAGTACAGGACTCTTCCTCGGCAGCGGACTATGACGAACTATGAACTCCGGATGCTGCAGCAACTCGGCCTTTGTTGACGGAGGCCTGCGTTTCGCACTTTTTAGAAGCCCGGGGAGCGGTACTGCGCGCACTTGATTCACTTACGAGTGTCTAACTATTAGTCGAGTGGGATTTATAACGTTTTCGGTCTGAACTGCCATACCCTACCGGCACTTGGGTAATGGCGTTCGTTGGCGTCTTTTTGGCTTGGTCAATCTTTGACCGTTTTTGTGCACTCGCGTCGTACGTACTACTCATAAACTGTTCAAATAAACCGGTAACCACACTTATCCCACTCGACTGACCGAACGAAAACTAACGGACGTGTGGATCTTCCGAACGGTCGGGTAACTTGATCCATCGATCAACTTCTCGCGAGAACAATCACTACTCACTTTTTAAACTTTTATTTCCGAAACGCGGGGTCACATTAGACTTGTGACACGCTGCTGCTGGTCTTCACTCCTCCGGGCAGGTCAACTAAAAGAGGCTTGATACCGCCTGCTCGGACCCTTTTATCTCCTCCCAGCTCATCCCCGCTACCACCCCCATCGAGCCCCGCCTAGAATCCTCCAACTCGATGACAATGATACAATGACGATGATGATGACAGAGAACGATATAAAGACCATCGACGATTACATTTTGTTCTTATGGTTGGTATCGATTTTGAATTTGAATTTTTATAGCAAATGACATATAGACTCTTGATACTAGGGCTTGTTTCCTTATTTTGATATTTTTGATTATAAATAGTTTTTTTTTGTTTATTGCATAATAAATGAATATGTGAATAAATGTGAGTCAACGAATAATATATAGTAAATATGAGTATATATAAATAAATAAATAAATAAATATGTAAATAAATGAATAAATATATGAATAAATAAATAAATAAATAAATATGTAAATAAATGAATAAATATATGAATAAATAAATAAATAAATAATAAATAAGTAAATATATATATGAATGACTAAATGAATATTACTTTTAATTTAGATACCAACCACGGCTATTAAGCATAAATTAAACATCACTCAAGCATGAATCACGGAGGATAGACATTTAATTTATACTTAGACATTTACTTACAATTCTTTCAGGTGTACAACAATATTGATAGGGTAATGTATTCAAGTTGACCCAGTGACCATAGGTAATATTGTGACCAGCCGAGTCAAAGGTCACAACTCACCTTCCATTATACCCAGTACGAAATATTTTGAAAAAACTGTAGAAAATATTAAATGCAATTTAGGTAACATAGGCTACTATAGGCTTTGTAGAGCGCTTATATGACTATCATAATTAATTATTTTGGTTCGTTTTCACGTGGGCAGTTTACCGCAAAAATTTTTTTCTTTTGACTCACCTTCCATTATACCCAGTACGAAATATTTTGAAAAAAACTGTAAACAATAATAAATGCAATTTAGGCAACATAGGCTACTATAGGCTTTATAGAGCACGTTTAGGGCTATAATAATTAGTTTGTTTGGTTCGTTTTCCCGTTGGCAGTTTTCCGCAAAATAATTTTTTTTTCGATTCACCTTCCATTATACCCAGTACGAAATATTTTGAAAAAACTGTGAAAAATATTAAATGCAATTAAGGTAGCATAGGCTACTATAGGCTTTGTAGAGCACTTATGGGACTATCCTAATTAATTATGTTGGTTCTTTTTCACGTGCGCAGTTTTTCGCAAAATATTTTTATCTTTCGACTCACCTTCCATTATATCCAGTACGAAATATTTTGAAAAAAACTGTGAAAAATATTAAATGCAATTTAGGCAACATAGGCTACTATTGGTTTCATAGAGCAGTTATGGGATTATCATAATTAATAAGTTTGGTTCGTTTTCACATGGGCAGTTTACAGCAAAAAATTTTTTTCTTTTGACTCACCTTCCATTATACCCAGTACGAAATATTTTGAAAAAAATGTAAAAAATCTTAAATGCAATTTAGGCAACATAAGCCACTATAGGCTTTGTAGAGCACTTTTAGGACTATAATAATTATTTAGTTTTGTTCGTTGGTTTCATAGAGCAGTTATGGGATTATCATAATTAATAAGTTTGGTTCGTTTTCACATGGGCAGTTTACAGCAAAAAATTTTTTTCTTTTGACTCACCTTCCATTATACCCAGTACGAAATATTTTGAAAAAAATGTAAAAAGTATTAAATGCAATTTAGGCAACATAAGCCACTATAGGCTTTGTAGAGCACTTTTAGGACTATAATAATTATTTAGTTTTGTTCGTTTTCACATTGGCAGTTTTCCGCAAAATAATTTTATTTCGATTCACCTTCCATTATACCCAGTACGAAATATTTTTAAAAAACTGTAAAAAATATTAAATGCTATTTAGTCAACATAGGCTACTATAGGTTTCGTAGAGCACTTATGAGACTATCATATATAAGTAGTTTAATTTGTTTTTACGTTGGCAGTTTTCCGCAAAATAATTTTTTTTTCGATTCATCTTCCATTATACCCAGTAAGAAATATTTTGAAAAAACTGTAAAAAATATTATATGCAATTTAAGTAAAATAGGCTACTACTGCTTTTGTAGAGCACTTATGGGACTATCATAATTAATTAGTTTGGTTCGTTTTCATGTGGGCAGTTTTCCGCAAAATATTTTTTTTCTTTCGACTCACCTTCTATTATACCCAGTACAAAATATTCTGAAAAAACTGTAAAAATGTTAAGTACTATTTAGGCAACATAGGCTACTATAGCTTTCGTAGATCACTTATGGGACTATCATAATTAATTAGTTTGATTCATTTTTACGTGGACAGTTTTCGCAAAATAGTTTTTTCTTTCGACTAACCTTCCTTTATACCAAGTACGAAATATTTTGAAAAAACTGTAAAGAATATTAAATGCAATTTAGGCAACATAGGCTACTATAGGCTTTGTAGAGCACTTATAGGAATATCATAATTTATTAGCTTGGTTCGTTTTCACGTGGGCAGTTTTCCGCAAAATAGTTTTTTCTTTCGACTCACCTTCCAATATACCCAGTACGAAATATTTTGAAAAAACTGTAAAAAATACCAAATGCAATTTAGGCAACATAGGCTACTATGTCTTTCGTAGAGCACTTATGGTACTATCATAATTAATTAGTTTGGTTCGTTTTCACGTGGGTAGTTTTCCGCAAAATAATTTTTTTCTCGACTCACCTTCCATTATACCCAGTACGAAATATTTTGAAAAAACTGTAAAAAATATTAAATGCAATTTAGGCAACATAGGCTACTATAGGCTTTGTAGAGCACTTATAGGACTATCAAAATTAATTAGTTTGGTTCGTTTTCACGTGGGCAGTTTTCCGCAAAATAGTTTTTTCTTTCGACTCACCTTCCATTATACCCAGTACGAAATATTTTGAAAAAACTGTAAAAAAATATTAAATGCAATTTAGGAAACATAGGCTACTAAAGCTGTCGTAGAGCACTTATGGAACTATCATAATTAATTAGTTTGGATCGTTTTCACGTGGGCAGTTTTCCGCAAAATATTTTTTTTCTCGACTCACCTTCCATTACACCAAGTACGAAATATTTTGATAAATCTGTAAAATATTATCAATGCAATTTAGGCAACATAAGCTACTATAGGCTTTGTAGAGCACTTCTGGGACTATCATAATCAGTTAGTTTGGTTCGTGTTCACGTGGGCAGTTTTCCGCAAAATAGTTTTTTCTTTCGACTCTCCTTCCATTATACCCAGTACGAAATATTTTGAAAAAACTGTAAAGAATATTAAATGCAATTTAGGCAACATAGGCTACTATAGCTTTCGTAGAGCACTTATATGACTATCATAATTAATTAGTTTGGTTCGTTTTCACGTGCGCAGTTTTTCGCAAAATATTTTTATCTTTCGACTCACCTTCCATTATATCCAGTACAAAATATTTTGAAAAAACTGTGAAAAATATTAAATGCAATTTATGCAACATAGGCTACCATCGGTTTCATAGAGCAGTTATGGGACTATCATAATTAATTAATTTGGTTCGTTTTCACGTGGGCAGTTTTCCGCAAAATAATTTTTTTTTCGATTCATCTTCCATTATACCCAGTACGAAATATTTTGAAAAAACTGTAGAAAATATTATATGCAATTTAAGCAAAATAGGCTACTAAAGCTTTCGTAGAGCACTTTTAGGACTATAATAATTAGTTAGTTTGGTTCGTTTTCACATAGGCAGTTTTCCGCAAAATAATTTTATTTCGATTCACCTTCCATTATACCCAGTACGAAATATTTTGAAAAAACTGTAAAAAATATTAAATGCAATTCAGGCTACATAGGCTATTATAGCTTTGTAGAGCACTTATGAGACTATCATAATTAATTAGTTTGATTTGTTTTCACGTTGGCAGTTTTCCGCAAAATATTTTTTTTTTCGATTCAGCTTCCACTATACCCAGTACGAAATATTTTGAAAAAAAACTGTAAAAATTATTAAATGCAATTTAAGCAAAATAGGCTACTAAAGCTTTCGTAGAGCACTTTTAGGACTATAATAATTAGTTAGTTCGGTTCGTTTTCAAGTTGGCAGTTTTCCGCAAAATAATTTTTTTTCGATTCACCTTCCATTATACCCAGTACGAAATATTTTGAAAATAACTGTAAAAAATATTATTTGCACTTTAGGCAACATAGGCTACTATAGGTTTCGTAGAGCACTTATGAGACTATCATAATTAAATTTTTTGGTTCGTTTTCATGTGTGCAGTTTCGCACCAAATAATTTTATCTTTCGACTCACCTTCCATTATACCCAGTACGAAATATTTTGAAAAAACTGTGAAAAATATTAAATGCAATTAAGGTAACATAGGCTACTTTAGGCTTTGTAGAGCATTTATGGGACTATCATAATTATTTAGTTTGGTTCGTTTTCACGTGCGCAGTTTTTCGCAAAATATTTTTATCTTTCGACTCACCTTCCATTATCCAGTACGAAATATTTTGAAAAAAACTGTGAAAAATATTAAATGCAATTTAGGCAACATAGGCTACTATTGGTTTCATAAAGTAGTTATGAGATTATCGTAATTAATTAGTTTGGTTCGTTTTCACGTGGGTAGTTTACAGCAAAATTTTTTTTGCTTTTGACACACCTTCCATTATACCCAATAATAAATAAATAAATAAATAATAAATAAGTAAATATATATATGAATGACTAAATGAATATTACTTTTAATTTAGATACCAACCACGGCTATTAAGCATAAATTAAACATCACTCAAGCATGAATCACGGAGGATAGACATTTAATTTATACTTAGACATTTACTTACAATTCTTTCAGGTGTACAACAATATTGATAGGGTAATGTATTCAAGTTGACCCAGTGACCATAGGTAATATTGTGACCAGCCGAGTCAAAGGTCACAACTCACCTTCCATTATACCCAGTACGAAATATTTTGAAAAAACTGTAGAAAATATTAAATGCAATTCAGGTAACATAGGCTACTATAGGCTTTGTAGAGCGCTTATATGACTATCATAATTAATTATTTTGGTTCGTTTTCACGTGGGCAGTTTACCGCAAAAATTTTTTTCTTTTGACTCACCTTCCATTATACCCAGTACGAAATATTTTGAAAAAAACTGTAAACAATAATAAATGCAATTTAGGCAACATAGGCTACTATAGGCTTTATAGAGCACGTTTAGGGCTATAATAATTAGTTTGTTTGGTTCGTTTTCCCGTTGGCAGTTTTCCGCAAAATAATTTTTTTTTCGATTCACCTTCCATTATACCCAGTACGAAATATTTTGAAAAAACTGTGAAAAATATTAAATGCAATTAAGGTAGCATAGGCTACTATAGGCTTTGTAGAGCACTTATGGGACTATCCTAATTAATTATGTTGGTTCTTTTTCACGTGCGCAGTTTTTCGCAAAATATTTTTATCTTTCGACTCACCTTCCATTATATCCAGTACGAAATATTTTGAAAAAAACTGTGAAAAATATTAAATGCAATTTAGGCAACATAGGCTACTATTGGTTTCATAGAGCAGTTATGGGATTATCATAATTAATAAGTTTGGTTCGTTTTCACATGGGCAGTTTACAGCAAAAAATTTTTTTCTTTTGACTCACCTTCCATTATACCCAGTACGAAATATTTTGAAAAAAATGTAAAAAATCTTAAATGCAATTTAGGCAACATAAGCCACTATAGGCTTTGTAGAGCACTTTTAGGACTATAATAATTATTTAGTTTTGTTCGTTGGTTTCATAGAGCAGTTATGGGATTATCATAATTAATAAGTTTGGTTCGTTTTCACATGGGCAGTTTACAGCAAAAAATTTTTTTCTTTTGACTCACCTTCCATTATACCCAGTACGAAATATTTTGAAAAAAATGTAAAAAGTATTAAATGCAATTTAGGCAACATAAGCCACTATAGGCTTTGTAGAGCACTTTTAGGACTATAATAATTATTTAGTTTTGTTCGTTTTCACATTGGCAGTTTTCCGCAAAATAATTTTATTTCGATTCACCTTCCATTATACCCAGTACGAAATATTTTTAAAAAACTGTAAAAAATATTAAATGCTATTTAGTCAACATAGGCTACTATAGGTTTCGTAGAGCACTTATGAGACTATCATATATAAGTAGTTTAATTTGTTTTTACGTTGGCAGTTTTCCGCAAAATAATTTTTTTTTCGATTCATCTTCCATTATACCCAGTAAGAAATATTTTGAAAAAACTGTAAAAAATATTATATGCAATTTAAGTAAAATAGGCTACTACTGCTTTTGTAGAGCACTTATGGGACTATCATAATTAATTAGTTTGGTTCGTTTTCATGTGGGCAGTTTTCCGCAAAATATTTTTTTTCTTTCGACTCACCTTCTATTATACCCAGTACAAAATATTCTGAAAAAACTGTAAAAATGTTAAGTACTATTTAGGCAACATAGGCTACTATAGCTTTCGTAGATCACTTATGGGACTATCATAATTAATTAGTTTGATTCATTTTTACGTGGACAGTTTTCGCAAAATAGTTTTTTCTTTCGACTAACCTTCCTTTATACCAAGTACGAAATATTTTGAAAAAACTGTAAAGAATATTAAATGCAATTTAGGCAACATAGGCTACTATAGGCTTTGTAGAGCACTTATAGGAATATCATAATTTATTAGCTTGGTTCGTTTTCACGTGGGCAGTTTTCCGCAAAATAGTTTTTTCTTTCTACTCACCTTCCAATATACCCAGTACGAAATATTTTGAAAAAACTGTAAAAAATACTAAATGCAATTTAGGCAACATAGGCTACTATGTCTTCCGTAGAGCACTTATGGTACTATCATAATTAATTAGTTTGGTTCGTTTTCACGTGGGTAGTTTTCCGCAAAATAATTTTTTTCTCGACTCACCTTCCATTATACCCAGTACGAAATATTTTGAAAAAACTGTAAAAAATATTAAATGCAATTTAGGCAACATAGGCTACTATAGGCTTTGTAGAGCACTTATAGGACTATCAAAATTAATTAGTTTGGTTCGTTTTCACGTGGGCAGTTTTCCGCAAAATAGTTTTTTCTTTCGACTCACCTTCCATTATACCCAGTACGAAATATTTTAAAAAAACTGTAAAAAAATATTAAATGCAATTTAGGAAACATAGGCTACTAAAGCTGTCGTAGAGCACTTATGGAACTATCATAATTAATTAGTTTGGATCGTTTTCACGTGGGCAGTTTTCCGCAAAATATTTTTTTTCTCGACTCACCTTCCATTACACCAAGTACGAAATATTTTGATAAATCTGTAAAATATTATCAATGCAATTTAGGCAACATAAGCTACTATAGGCTTTGTAGAGCACTTCTGGGACTATCATAATCAGTTAGTTTGGTTCGTGTTCACGTGGGCAGTTTTCCGCAAAATAGTTTTTTCTTTCGACTCTCCTTCCATTATACCCAGTACGAAATAGTTTGAAAAAACTGTAAAGAATATTAAATGCAATTTAGGCAACATAGGCTACTATAGCTTTCGTAGAGCACTTATATGACTATCATAATTAATTAGTTTGGTTCGTTTTCACGTGCGCAGTTTTTCGCAAAATATTTTTATCTTTCGACTCACCTTCCATTATATCCAGTACAAAATATTTTGAAAAAACTGTGAAAAATATTAAATGCAATTTATGCAACATAGGCTACCATCGGTTTCATAGAGCAGTTATGGGACTATCATAATTAATTAATTTGGTTCGTTTTCACGTGGGCAGTTTTCCGCAAAATAATTTTTTTTTCGATTCATCTTCCATTATACCCAGTACGAAATATTTTGAAAAAACTGTAGAAAATATTATATGCAATTTAAGCAAAATAGGCTACTAAAGCTTTCGTAGAGCACTTTTAGGACTATAATAATTAGTTAGTTTGGTTCGTTTTCACATAGGCAGTTTTCCGCAAAATAATTTTATTTCGATTCACCTTCCATTATACCCAGTACGAAATATTTTGAAAAAACTGTAAAAAATATTAAATGCAATTCAGGCTACATAAGCTATTATAGCTTTGTAGAGCACTTATGAGACTATCATAATTAAATTTTTTGGTTCGTTTTCATGTGTGCAGTTTCGCACCAAATAATTTTATCTTTCGACTCACCTTCCATTATACCCAGTACGAAATATTTTGAAAAAACTGTGAAAAATATTAAATGCAATTAAGGTAACATAGGCTACTTTAGGCTTTGTAGAGCATTTATGGGACTATCATAATTATTTAGTTTGGTTCGTTTTCACGTGCGCAGTTTTTCGCAAAATATTTTTATCTTTCGACTCACCTTCCATTATCCAGTACGAAATATTTTGAAAAAAACTGTGAAAAATATTAAATGCAATTTAGGCAACATAGGCTACTATTGGTTTCATAAAGTAGTTATGAGATTATCGTAATTAATTAGTTTGGTTCGTTTTCACGTGGGCAGTTTACAGCAAAATTTTTTTTGCTTTTGACACACCTTCCATTATACCCAGTACGAAATATTTTGAAATAAAAGTAAAAAATATTAAATGCAATTTAGGCAACAAAAGCCACTATAGGCTTTGTAGAGCACTTTTAGGACTATAATAATTAGTTAGTTTGGTTCGTTTTCACATTGGCAGTTTTCCGCAAAATAATTTTATTTCGATTCATCTTCCATTATACCCAGTACGAAATATTTTGAAAAAAAACTGTAGGAAATATTAAATGCAATTTAGGCAACATAGGCTACTATAGCTTTCGTAGAGCGCTTATGAGACTATCATAATTAATTAGTTTGATTAATTTTTACGTTGGCAGTTTTCCGCAAAATAATTTTTTTTTGATTCAGCTTCCATTGTACCCAGTACGATATATTTTGAAAAAAACTGTAAAAATTGAAAATACAATTTAAGCAAAATAGGCTACTAAAGCTTTCGTAGAGCACTTATGGGACTATCATAATTAATTAGTTTGGTTCGTTTTCACGTGGGCAGTTTTTCGCAAAATATTTTAATCTTTCGACTCACCTTCCATTATATCCAGTACGAAATATTTTGAAAAAAACTGTGAAAAATATTAAATGAAATTTATGCAACATTGGCTACTATAGGTTTCATAGAGCAGTTATGGAACCATCATAATTAATTAGTTTGGTTCGTTTTCACGTGGGCAGTTTTCTGCAAAATATTTTTTTTTTCGACTCTTCTTCCGTTATATCCAGTACGAAATATTTTGAAAAAACTGTAAAAAATATTAAATGCAATTTAGGTACCATAGGCTTCTATAGCTTTCGTAGAGCTTTCATGGGACTATCATAATTAATTAGTTTGGTTTGTTTTCACGTGGGCAATTTTCCGCAAAATATTTTTTTTTCTTTCGACTCACCTTCCATTATACCCAGTACGAAATATTTTGAAAAAACTGTAAAAAATATTAAATGCAATTTAGTCAACACAGGCTACTATAGGCTGCACTTATAGGACTATCATAATTAATTAGATTGGTTCGTTTTCACGTGGGCAGTTTTCCGCAAAATAATATTTTATTTCGACTCACCTTTCATTATACCCAGTACGAAATATTTTAAAAAAGCTGTAAAAAATATTAAATGCAATTTAAAAAACATAGGCTGCTATTGGTTTTGTAGAGCACTTATGGGACTATCATAATTAATTAGTTTGGTTCGTTTTCACGTGGGCAGTTTGCAGCAAAATAATTTTTTTTGACTTACCTTCCATTATACCCAGTACGAAATATTTTGAAATAAAAGTAAAAAATATTAAATGCAATCTAAGCAACATAGGCTACTATAGGTTTTGTAGAGCAATTAAGGGACTATGATAATTAATTAGTTTGGTTCGTTTTCACGTGGGCAGTTTTCTGCAAAATAATTTTTTTTAGACTAACCTTCCATTATACCCAGTACGAAATATTTTGATAAAACTGTAAAAAATAATTAATGCAATTTAGGCAACATAGGCTGCTATAGGATGTGTAGAGCACTTATAGGACTATCAAAATTATTTAGTTTGATTCGTTTTCACGTGTGCAGTTTTCCGCAAAATAGTTTTTTTTTCGACTCTCCTTCCATTATACCCAGTACGAAATATTTTGAAAAAACTGTAAAAAAATATTAAATGCAATTTAGGCAACATAGGCAACTAAAGCTTACGTAGAGCACTTATGGAACTATCATAATTGATTAGTTTGGTTCGTTTTCACGTGGGCAGTTTTCTGGAAAATATTTTTTTTCTCGACACACCTTCCATTACACCCAGTACGGAATATTTTAAAAAAACTGTAAAAAATAATCAATGCAATTTAGGCAACATAGGCTATTATATCTTTCGTAGAGCACTTATGGGACTATTATAATTAATTAGTTTGGTCCGTTTTCACGTGGGCAGTTTTCTGCAAAATATTTTTTTTTTCGACTCACCTTCCATTATACCCAGTACGAAATATTTTGAATAAACTGTAAAAAATATTAAATGCATTTTAGTCAACATAGGCTACTATAGGTTTCATAGAGCGGTTATGGGACTATCATAATTAATTATTTTGGTTCGTTCTCACGTGGGCATTATTCCGCAAAATCAATTTTTCTCTCCACTGACCTTCCATTATACCCAGTACGAAATATTTTGAAAAAACTGTAAAAAATATTAATTGCAATTTAGGCAACATAGGCTACTATAGCTTTCGTAGAGCACTTATATGACTATCATAATTAATTAGTTTGGTTCGTTTTCACGTGCGCAGTTTTTCGTAAAATATTTTTATCTTTCGACTCACCTTCCATTATATCCAGTACGAAATATTTTGAAAAAACTGTAAAAAATATTAAATGCAATTTAGGCAACATAGGCTACTATAGCTTTCGTAGAGCACTTATATGACTATCATAATTGATTAGTTTGGTTCGCTTTCACGTGGCAGTATTCCGTAAAATCATTTTTTCTGTCGACTGACCTTCCATTATACTGCCCATACTTGCATATCAGTCCCATATGGAAAATCGGCATGTCGAGAAAACGACGATTAAAATTTTATTTCCGATTTTTTTGATTTATTGTGCTACCTAATGTTAAATCATGGTATTATTACTTGAAATATCGGTAATACACCTTTACTATTCCAATATTGCAACAAATGAAATTATTGAAATTTGCACTAAATGGGACTGATATGCGAGTATTTTGCATATGGGACAGACATGAGTTGATATTTTTTTCACAGTTTACTGAACAAACCCTCAACTTTTATTGCAATTTCTGAAAATATATTGAGGATAGATTTCATTCCTCAAGCTAACTCAAAATTGGCAAAATTCGATATGGGACTGATATGCGAGTATGGGCAGTATACCCAGCACGAAATATTTTGAAAAAAACTGTAAAAAATAATAAATGCAATTTAGGCAAAATAAGCTACTATAGGCTTTTTAGAGCACTTTTAGGACTATAATAATTAGTTAGTTTGATTCGTTTTCACATTGGCAGTTTCCGCAAAAATAATTTTATTTCGATTCACCTTCCATTATACCCAGCACGAAATATTTTGAAAAAACTGTAAAAAATATTAAATGCAATTTAGGCAACATAGGCTTCTATAGGTTTCGTAGAGCGCTTATGAGACTATCATAATTAATTCGTTTGATTAATTTTTACGTTGGCAGTTTTCCGCAAAATAATTTTTTTTTCGATTCAGCTTCCATTGTACCCAGTACGAAATATTTAAAAAAACTGTAAAAATTGAAAATACAATTTAAGCAAAATAGGCTACTAAAGCTTTCGAAGAGCACTTTTAGGACTATAATAATTAGTTAGTTTGGTTCGTTTTCACGTTGGTAGTTTTCCGCAAAATAATTTTTTTTTCGATTCACCTTCCATTATACCCAGTACGAAATATTTTGAAAAAACTGTAAAAAATATTAAATGCAATTTAAGCAACATAGGCTACTATAGGCTTTTTAGAGTACTTTTAGGGCTATAGTAATTAGTTAGTTTGGATCGTTTTCACATTGGCAGTTTTCCGCAAAAATAATTTTATTTCGATTCACCTTCCATTATACCCAGTACGAAATATTTAAAAAAAAAACCTATTTTAATCCACCTAGTGGTGTAATGATGCCTTTCTCATATTACTCATTACATCATGAATATAACTGTGAAATTCGCAAAAACAACTGTTTATTGAATTGAATTGATCGGATCTAATCTCACAAACTCTATGAAACCTGTTTAACCTGTAGTTCCGGAACCGAAAGTAGTATCCACAACAAATTAAGGAATTCCGTATGAAACTGTAAGACTTTTCTTTTGAACCTATAAGTTTGTGAAAATCTATTCGGCCATCTCCAAGAAAAGTGAGTGAGATCCTTTTTGCAGTTTCTAATCACAATTTCCAATTCTCCCGAAACCGGATTCAGATGAACGGAATAGCCGAAGTTGGTTCGTTTGCTACCAACAAATTTGACCTACAAATTGGAACAGTTTTGAACGTAGTTAAACTCATACTTACTATCTCATGCTCTATTTCGTTTAAACCAATTAAACTAAATCTAACGAAACGAACCTGCGTTTCTGTTACTACTGCGTGCTAAACAGCATGAATCAGCAGCATGAAACATGTAGTAGGATTGTTATTATTATTATTGACATCACTACACAACGTGTACGTAAGCACACCTTGTTCGTTTTGTGTTTTCTTCTTCTTTCGGTGTTGTACATATTGTCACACCATATGGCGATTTGAAAACTTTGACACTCATCGCCCTGTAACTGCGGAACCGGAAGTCGGATCCGGATGAAATTTCACAGTAGGTTTAAAGACAGTATGAACTTCAATTCAAATCAAGATTTGTGAAAATCGGTTCAAGCATCGCAGAGAAATCGAAGTGAATTTCAGGAATCAGGAATCAGAACAAATTGGCTCAAATGGCACGTTCCCCTTGATATTTGGAAATTTGTGCCTTGCCATCAATTTGTTTATAGCATCATTTTCCCGACATATGAGGGAAGGATTGAAGGGAAATGGTAAGGTTTGGACTAGGGGAATGGGGAAAATTGACGACACAAAAACACAAAAAAGCAGAAGTAAATTCTGCATCCCTAAAGGATGCTGAACAATCTGCTGGGGATCACATTTTGTGACAGCAGAAGTAAATACTGAACCTCTACGAGGTCCCGAACAATCTGCTGTAAAACCTTTGTTTTAGGTTTGTTACTATGTGCGTTCTTTCTGATGAACGATGCACAGTTAATAAAACCTCCAACCCCCGAGAGGATTTAGAGCTTTTACAAAAGCGACACCATTCTGCACTTCCGGAAGAATGCAGAACGATTCGCAGTATGTACGAGCAGAAGTAAATTTGGTACCCCATAAAGGATGCCAAACAATCTGCTAAACCCTATTTAAGGTGGATTCCTCACGAAGAGGATATCTCACATTGAATGTTTTGAAAGGAAAACTGCATGTGAGAGTCAGGTCACTAGGAGCGAGTAAATACTCATCCCAGGTAACCATTTGAGACCTTAAGCGAGTATGGCAAGTAGCATAGTCTATAGGGTTACTGTTCCAAAGCCCTGTAACCTTAAAACGGTATGCACAAGATAATGCTTCTTGTTTTAGGAATACGTGTAGTGGTTTAATGCACAGTAGTGCCTCTAGAGAAGCAGTAAGAATTGTCGTGAATGCTCCTGTCATCGCCATTAGGACCATCCTTTGGAGATGATTTAGCTTTGACTGAACTGTCGCAACTTCTTGTTTCTACCACCATATAAGACATCCGTAGGCTAAAATTGGTCTAACGATAGTTTTGTAGATCCAATGAATGTATCTGGGTTTGAGTCCCCATGATTTTCCAAAAGCTCGTCTGCATTGGCTGAAAGCCATGCAAGCTCTTTTAATCCTGAAGTCAATGTGAGCAGACCAATTCAGTTTTGAATCAAGAATAACTCCGACGTATATAACTTGATCAACCACAGTGACATCTGAACCGAAAAACTGTAACGGACGAGCTCCTGTGATTTTCCCACGACGAGTGGAAAGCACCTTGATGTTTTGCCCGGATTCACAGACAATCCAACCTGACAACACCATTGCTCAACAGATCGCAGGGCTTGCTGCATTAAATCAAAGAGAGTGTTAATGCTTATACCGGTCATCAATATATGATAATCGTCGGCAAAACCATAAGTCGGAAATCCAAGGTTATTAAAAAGTGGGGATAATACACCACCTTGAGGACACACACAGACACTTAGCTTTTTAATCTCTGCTTGCCGAAATGATGAACAAAGAAGTCGATTGCTAAGCATTGCGTGTATCCAGTAAGGGAAAAACCCAAGATATTCCGTTCACGACTGCATTGTTTAACCTCCTGCAGCCATTCAGTCCTCGGCACGGAAATACACCTTGACTTAGGAGTTCCTATTTTTGTGGCCTTTTACGACATGGAACAGGAAACCAGTGGATCAATTCTTGGTATAAAATAATTCCGCCGGATGCCACACGGCTTACCTGTTTAGTGGACTTATACCACCGGTACAGGTGGACCGTAGCATTATTCTTAGCCAGTTGGGAAACCGATACCGACACTACACGGCTATCTAGGCTGCTCAGAAAGGGAAGTTGACATTGATGGACAACTTCCATGGATGGCCGAGCCTTCTTCTTTCGGTGTTGTACATATTGTCACTCCATATGGCGATTTGAAAACTTTGACACTCATCGCCCTGTAACTGCGGAACCGGAAGTCGGATCCGGATGAAATTTCACAGTTTAAAGACAGTATGAACTTCAATTCAAATCAAAATTTGTGAAAATCGGTTCAAGCATCGCAGAGAAATCGAAGTGAATTTAGTTTTAGGAGTTCAACTTGGATAATATTAGACATTTGCAGAGAGCGTAGAGTGGCGCAAATTGAAAATTTGGATTTTTTCACTAATTCGATGATTTATTAAATAGTAAAAAATCCTCAGAAATTATCTGCCACCGTAGGGTTTTTCTATTTGAAAAACTGTAAAATTTTTAACTAATACCAATTGGATGGTTTGTTTATTGTTGGATCAATAGCAGTTCGAATTGAATAATTTTGGGCATTTTCGGTGAGTGTAGGATGGCGCAATATAAAAACTTGTAAATATTTTGATTT
The DNA here is from genome assembly GCF_030247185.1 of Malaya genurostris. Classification (NCBI taxonomy): domain Eukaryota; kingdom Metazoa; phylum Arthropoda; class Insecta; order Diptera; family Culicidae; genus Malaya; species Malaya genurostris. Next base: position 146,538,881 of record NC_080572.1, read on the forward strand.
TTGCTGATAAAATGTTTCATTTAATAGTGAATTAATAACAATTACAAATTGCTCATTTTTGAGATTTTCTGGGACCATAGGATGGTTCCATCTGTATAATTGTAAAGTTTTTGACTAATGTCAATTCGATGCTCTATTGATTGATGAATCAATAGCAGTTCAAATAAGATGATGTTGAACATTTTCAGCGATCGTAGGGGGGTTTAATATAAAAATTTGAAAATATTTTTATTTTTTGCTATTTTAATGTTCAATTGATGAGCGAATCAGTGCCAGGTAGAATTGGATGATTTTGGACGTATTTAGCGAGCGAGCGACGTTTGTTAATTTTGGATATTCTCAGCGAGCGCTGGATGGCCTAATATAAAAATTGTAATTTTTAAACTATTTACAATTCCAAATGTACAAAATTACCATACTCTGCTAAGCTACCCAAAAACTGTATGAAACGTCCAGCCGCAGCTGACAAAGTTCTTTTCATCCGAAGCAACAGCCTATAGTACTCGAATCGGATGTTCATGAACATACTAGTAACGATAGGCTCACAAACTAAAGCATCGGTTCTTTCACCATCAGCATCGCTTCTTGGTTCGGTGATGCTTGCTCGAACGATGGTATCGGCAAATTTATACTCGCTATGGTGGTTCGCTTTTTGGTTCGAAACGAACACGTTTCGCGTGTTCGGAATCGATGCTTTACCACCACTGCTTATGGGACTATCATGATAAATTAGTTTGGTTCGTTTTTACGTGGGCAATTTTCTGCATAATAATTTTTTTTTCGACATACCTTCCATTATACCCAACACGAAATATTTAAAAAAAACTGTGAAAAATATTAAATGCTTTTTAGGCAACATAGGCTACTATTGGTTTCATTAAGTAGTTATGGGATTATCGTAATTAATTAGTTTGGTTCGTTTTCACGTGGGCAGTTTTCTGCAAAATAATTTTTTTTCGACTCACCTTCTGTTATACCCAGTACGAAATATTTTGAAAAAACTGTAAAAAATATTAAATGCAATTTAGGCAACATAGGCTACTATAGCTTTCGTAGAGCACTTATGGGCTATGATAATTAATTAGTTTGGTTCGTTTTCACGTGGGCAGTTTTCTGCAAAATATTTTTTCTCGACTCACCTTCTATTATACCCAGTACGAAATATTTTGAAAAAACTGTAAAAAATATTAAATGCAATTCAAGCAACACAGGCTACTATAGGTTTTGTAGAGCACTTATAGGACTATCATAATTAATTAGTTTGGTTCGTTTTCACGTGGGCAGTTTTCCACAAAATAACTTTTTCTTTCGACTCACCTTCCATTATACCCAGTACGAAATATTTTGAAAAAACTGTAAAAAATATTTAATGCAATTTAGGCAACATAGGCTACTATAGGCTTTGTAGAGCACTTATGGGACTATCATAATTAATTAGTTTGGTTCGTTTTTACGTGGGCAGTTTTCTGCAAAATAATTTTTTTTTTCGACTCACCTTCTATTATACCCAGTACAAAATATTTTGAAAAAACTGTAAAAATATTAAATACATTTCAGGCATCATAGGCTACTATAGCTTTCGTAGAGCACTAATGAGACTATCATAATAATATAGTTTGGTTCGTTTTCACGTGAGCAGTTTTCTGCAAAATAATTTTTATTTCGACCCACCTTCCATTATACCCAGCACGAAATATTTTAAAAAAACTGTAAAAAATATAAAATGCAATTTAGGCAACATAGGCTTCGTAGGGCACTTTATGGACTATAATAATTAATTAGTTTCGTTCGTTTTCACGTGGGCAGTTTTCCGCAAAATAGGTTTATCTTTCGACTCACCTTCCATTATAGCCAGTACGAAATATTTTGATAAAACTGTAAAAAATATTAAATGCAATATAGGCAACATAAGCTACTATAGGTTTCATAGAGCAGTTATGGGACTATCATGATTAATTTGATTGGTTCGTTTTCACGTGGGCAGTTTTCCGCAAAATAATTTTTTCTTTCGACTCACCTTTTATTATACCCAGAACGAAATATTTTGAAAAAACTGTAAAAAATATTAAATGCAACTAATGCAACATAGACTACTATAGGCTTTGTATAGCACTTATGGGACTATTATAGTTAATTAGTTTGGTTCGTTTTTACGTGTGCAGTTTTCTGCAAAATAATTTTTTTTTCGACTCACCTTCCATTATACCCAGTACGAAATATTTTGAAAAAACTGTAAAAAATATTAAATGCAATTTAGGCAACATAGGCCTCTGAAGCTTTCGTAGAGCACTTATATGATCATCATAATTAATTAGTTTGGCTCGTTTTCACATGGGCAATTCTCTGCAAAATAGTATGGTTTTCGGCTCACCTTCCATTATACCCAGTACGAAATATTTTGAAATAACTGTGAAAAATATTAAATGCAATTTAGGCAACATAGGCTACTATAAGCTTTGTAGAGCAATTATGGAACTATCATAATTAATTAGTTAGGTTCGATTTCACGTGGGCAGTTTTCTGCAAAATATTTTTTCTCGACTCACCTTCTATTATGCCCAGTACGAAATATTTTGAAAAAAACTGTAAAAAATATTAAATGCATTTAAGGCATCATAGGCTACTATAGGTTTCATAGAGCAGTTATGGGTCTATCATAATTAATTAGTTTGGTTTGTTTTCACGTTTGCAGTTTACCGCAAACTAATTCGACTCATCATCTATTATACCCAGTACGAAATATTTTGAAAAAACTGTAAAAAATATTAAATGCTACTTAGGCAACATAGGCTACTATAGGTTTTGTAGAGCTCTTATGGGACTATCATAATAAATTAGTTTGGATCGTTTTTACGTGGGCAATTTTCTGCAAAATAATTCTTTTTTCGACTTACCTTCCATTATACCCAACACGAAATATTTTGAAAATGCTGTAAAAAATATTAAATGCAATTTAGGCAACATAGGCTACTATCGGCTTTCTTAGAGCACTTATGGGACTATGATAATTAATTAGTTTGGTTCGTTTTCACGTGGGCAGTTTTCTGCAAAATAATTTTTTTTTCGACTCACCTTCCATTATACCCAGTACGAAATATTTGAAAAAACTGTCAAAAAAACCTATTTTAATCCACCTAGTGGTGTAATGATGCCTTTCTCATATTACTCATTACATCATGAATATAACTGTGAAATTCGCAAAAACAACTGTTTATTGAATAGGAATAGGATAATTTGATCGGATCTAATCTCACAAACTCTATGAAACCTGTTTAACCTGTAGTTCCGGAACCGAAAGTAGTATCCACAACAAATTAAGGAATTCCGTATGAAACTGTAAGACTTTTCTTTTGAACCTATAAGTTTGTGAAAATCTATTCGGCCATCTCCAAGAAAAGTGAGTGAGATCCTTTTTGCAGTTTCTAATCACAATTTCCAATTCTCCCGAAACCGGATTCAGATGAACGGAATAGCCGAAGTTGGTTCGTTTGCTACCAACAAATTTGACCTACAAATTGGAACAGTTTTGAACGTAGTTAAACTCATACTTACTATCTCATGCTCTATTTCGTTTAAACCAATTAAACTAAATCTAACGAAACGAACCTGCGTTTCTGTTACTACTGCGTGCTAAACAGCATGAATCAGCAGCATGAAACATGTAGTAGGATTGTTATTATTATTATTGACATCACTACACAACGTGTACGTAAGCACACCTTGTTCGTTTTGTGTTTTCTTCTTCTTTCGGTGTTGTACATATTGTCACACCATATGGCGATTTGAAAACTTTGACACTCATCGCCCTGTAACTGCGGAACCGGAAGTCGGATCCGGATGAAATTTCACAGTAGGTTTAAAGACAGTATGAACTTCAATTCAAATCAAGATTTGTGAAAATCGGTTCAAGCATCGCAGAGAAATCGAAGTGAATTTCAGGAATCAGGAATCAGAACAAATTGGCTCAAATGGCACGTTCCCCTTGATATTTGGAAATTTGTGCCTTGCCATCAATTTGTTTATAGCATCATTTTCCCGACATATGAGGGAAGGATTGAAGGGAAATGGTAAGGTTTGGACTAGGGGAATGGGGAAAATTGACGACACAAAAACACAAAAAAGCAGAAGTAAATTCTGCATCCCTAAAGGATGCTGAACAATCTGCTGGGGATCACATTTTGTGACAGCAGAAGTAAATACTGAACCTCTACGAGGTCCCGAACAATCTGCTGTAAAACCTTTGTTTTAGGTTTGTTACTATGTGCGTTCTTTCTGATGAACGATGCACAGTTAATAAAACCTCCAACCCCCGAGAGGATTTAGAGCTTTTACAAAAGCGACACCATTCTGCACTTCCGGAAGAATGCAGAACGATTCGCAGTATGTACGAGCAGAAGTAAATTTGGTAAACCATAAAGGATGCCAAACAATCTGCTAAACCCTATTTAAGGTGGATTCCTCACGAAGAGGATATCTCACATTGAATGTTTTGAAAGGAAAACTGCATGTGAGAGTCAGGTCACTAGGAGCGAGTAAATACTCATCCCAGGTAACCATTTGAGACCTTAAGCGAGTGTGGCAAGTAGCATAGTCTATAGGGTTACTGTTCCAAAGCCCTGTAACCTTAAAACGGTATGCACAAGATAATGCTTCTTGTTTTAGGAATACGTGTAGTGGTTTATGCACAGTAGTGCCTCTAGAGAAGCAGTAAGAATTGTCGTGAATGCTCCTGTCATCGCCATTAGGACCATCCTTTGGAGATGATTTAGCTTTGACTGAACTGTCGCAACTTCTTGTTTCTACCACCATATAAGACATCCGTAGGCTAAAATTGGTCTAACGATAGTTTTGTAGATCCAATGAATGTATCTGGGTTTGAGTCCCCATGATTTTCCAAAAGCTCGTCTGCATTGGCTGAAAGCCATGCAAGCTCTTTTAATCCTGAAGTCAATGTGAGCAGACCAATTCAGTTTTGAATCAAGAATAACTCCGACGTATATAACTTGATCAACCACAGTGACATCTGAACCGAAAAACTGTAACGGACGAGCTCCTGTGATTTTCCCACGACGAGTGGAAAGCACCATTGATGTTTTGCCCGGATTCACAGACAATCCAACCTGACAACACCATTGCTCAACAGATCGCAGGGCTTGCTGCATTAAATCAAAGAGAGTGTTAATGCTTATACCGGTCATCAATATATGATAATCGTCGGCAAAACCATAAGTCGGAAATCCAAGGTTATTAAAAAGTGGGGATAATACACCACCTTGAGGACACACACAGACACTTAGCTTTTTAATCTCTGCTTGCCGAAATGATGAACAAAGAAGTCGATTGCTAAGCATTGCGTGTATCCAGTAAGGGAAAAACCCAAGATATTCCGTTCACGACTGCATTGTTTAACCTCCTGCAGCCATTCAGTCCTCGGCACGGAAATACACCTTGACTTAGGAGTTCCTATTTTTGTGGCCTTTTACGACATGGAACAGGAAACCAGTGGATCAATTCTTGGTATAAAATAATTCCGCCGGATGCCACACGGCTTACCTGTTTAGTGGACTTATACCACCGGTACAGGTGGACCGTAGCATTATTCTTAGCCAGTTGGGAAACCGATACCGACACTACACGGCTATCTAGGCTGCTCAGAAAGGGAAGTTGACATTGATGGACAACTTCCATGGATGGCCGAGCCTTCTTCTTTCGGTGTTGTACATATTGTCACTCCATATGGCGATTTGAAAACTTTGACACTCATCGCCCTGTAACTGCGGAACCGGAAGTCGGATCCGGATGAAATTTCACAGTTTAAAGACAGTATGAACTTCAATTCAAATCAAGATTTGTGAAAATCGGTTCAAGCATCGCAGAGAAATCGAAGTGAATTTAGTTTTAGGAGTTCAACTTGGATAATATTAGACATTTGCAGAGAGCGTAGAGTGGCGCAAATTGAAAATTTGGATTTTTTCACTAATTCGATGATTTATTAAATAGTAAAAAATCCTCAGAAATTATCTGCCACCGTAGGGTTTTTCTATTTGAAAAACTGTAAAATTTTTAACTAATACCAATTGGATGGTTTGTTTATTGTTGGATCAATAGCAGTTCGAATTGAATAATTTTGGGCATTTTCGGTGAGTGTAGGATGGCGCAATATGAAAACTTGTAAATATTTTGATTTTTGCTGATAAAATGTTTCATTTAATAGTGAATTAATAACAATTACAAATTGCTCATTTTTGAGATTTTCTGGGACCATAGGATGGTTCCATCTGTATAATTGTAAAGTTTTTGACTAATGTCAATTCGATGCTCTATTGATTGATGAATCAATAGCAGTTCAAATAAGATGATGTTGAACATTTTCAGCGATCGTAGGGGGGTTATAGGGGGACTATAGTAATAAGTTAGTAGGGGACTATAGTAATAAGTTAGTTTGGATCGATTTCACATTGGCAGTTTTCCGCAAAAATAATTTTATTTAGATTCACCTTCCATTATACCCAGTACGAAATATTTTGAAAAAACTGTAAAAAATATTAAATGCAATTTAGGCAACATAGGCTACTATAGCTTTCGTAGAGCACTTATGAGACTATCATAATCAATTAGTTTGATTTGTTTTTACGTTGGCAGTTTTCCGCAAAATAATTTTTTCTTCGATTTAGCTTCCATTGTACCCAGTTCGAAATATTTTGAAAAAAACTGTAAAAATTAATAAACGCAATTTAAGCAAAATAGGCTACTAAACTTTCGTAGAGCACTTTTAAGACTATAATAATTAGTTAGTTTGGTTCGTTTTCACGTTGGCAGTTTTCCGCAAAATAATTTTTTTTCGGTTCACCTTCCATTATATCCAGTACGAAATATTTTGAAAAAAACTGAAAAAATATTAATTGCACTTTAGGCAACATAGGCTACTATAGGTTTCGTAGAGCACTTATGAGACTATTATAATTAATTATTTTGGTTCGTTTTCACGTGTGCAGTTTTGCGCAAAATAATTTTATCTTTCAACTCACCTTCAATTATACCCAGTACGAAATATTTTGAAAAAAAAACTGTGAAAATATTAAATGCAATTAAGGTAACATAGGCAACTATAGGCTTTGTAGAGCACTTATGGGACTATCATAATTAATTAGTTTGGTTCGTTTTCACGTGCGCAGTTTTTCGCAAAATATTTTTATTTTTCGTCTCACCTTCCATTATATCCAGTACGAAATATTTTGAAAAAAAATGTGAAAAATATTAAATGCATTTTAGGCAACATAGGCTACTATTGGTTTCATTAAGTAGTTATGGGATTATCGTAATTAATTAGTTTGGTTCGTTTTCACGTGGGCAGTTTTCTGCAAAATAATTTTTTTTCGACTCAGCTTCTGTTATACCCAGTACGAAATATTTTGAAAAAACTGTAAAAAATATTAAATGCAATTTAGGCAACATAGGCTACTATAGCTTTCGTAGAGCACTTATGGGCTATGATAATTAATTAGTTTGGTTCGTTTTCACGTGGGCAGTTTTCTGCAAAATATTTTTTCTCGACTCACCTTCTATTATACCCAGTACGAAATATTTTGAAAAAACTGTAAAAAATATTAAATGCATTTAAGGCATCATAGGCTACTATAGGTTTCATAGAGCAGTTATGGGTCTATCATAATTAATTAGTTTGGTTCGTTTTTACGTGGGCAGTTTACCGCAAAATAATTTGACTCACCTTCCATTATACCCATTTCGAAATATTTTGAAAAAACTGTAAAAAATATTAAATGCAATTTAGGCAACATAGGCTACTATAGGCTTTGTAGAGCACGTATGGGCAGTGGTGGTAAACTGCGAACCGAACGCCGATGCTTCTGCAAATTTACTTAAAATGTTCACCGAGCGTAAGCATGCGATAGGTTCGAAAACTATTCCCTCGGTTAATGCAAAGGTGTTCTGTGCTCGGTGTTCGGCGAAGCAATTTGATTCGAACCGTTCGGTTGGCGGACCATCGGCGAGGGCCGAGTAAACTGCATTCAATACGATGGTTTGTTGATTTCAGTTCTCGCATCCCGGTTTTGAAATTATCAATGCACACATGATCAGCACAAAAAAATTGTTTTGTTTGATTGATAAATCGATCAATAGCAATTCAAATGGTATTATTTTGGACATTATCAGTGTGCGTAGGGTGGTTCGATATGGAAAATAGTAAGTTTTGGATCTTTTGCAAATTTTATGGTTTTTGGTTATAGAATCAATAACAATAAGAATTGAATAATTTGGAACATTTAAGCAAACGTAGAGTGGCTCAATATGAAAAGGGATTTTTTATACTCTTGCAAATCCGATGTTTAATAAACTGGTGAGGCAATAGCAAAAAAATGAGTAATTTCAAATATTTTTAACAAGCGTATTTAAATTTGATTTTCTATTGATTGTTGAATCAATAGCAGTTCAACTTGGATAATATTAGACATTTGCAGAGAGCGTAGAGTGGCGCAAATTGAAAATTTGGATTTTTTCACTAATTCGATGATTTATTAAATAGTAAAAAATCCTCAGAAATTATCTGCCACCGTAGGGTTTTTCTATTTGAAAAATTGTAAAATTTTCAACTAATACCAATTGGATGGTTTGTTTATTGTTGGATCAATAGCAGTTCGAATTGAATAATTTTGGGCATTTTCGGTGAGTGTGGGACCATAGGATGGTTCCATCTGTATAATTGTAAAGTTTTTGACTAATGTCAATTCGATGCTCTATTGATTGATGAATCAATAGCAGTTCAAATAAGATGATGTTGAACATTTTCAGCGATCGTAGGGGGGTTTAATATAAAAATTTGAAAATATTTTTATTTTTTGCTATTTTAATGTTCAATTGATGAGCGAATCAGTGCCAGGTAGAATTGGATGATTTTGGACGTATTTAGCGAGCGAGCGACGTTTGTTAGTTTTGGATATTCTCAGCGAGCGCTGGATGGCCTAATATAAAAATTGTAATTTTTAAACTATTTACAATTCCAAATGTACAAAATTACCATACTCTGCTAAGCTACCCAAAAACTGTATGAAACGTCCAGCCGCAGCTGACAAAGTTCTTTTCATCCGAAGCAACAGCCTATAGTACTCGAATCGGATGTTCATGAACATACTAGTAACGATAGGCTCACAAACTAAAGCATCGGTTCTTTCACCATCAGCATCGCTTCTTGGTTCGGTGATGCTTGCTCGAACGATGGTATCGGCAAATTTATACTCGCTATGGTGGTTCGCTTTTTGGTTCGGAACGAACACGTTTCGCGTGTTCGGAATCGATGCTTTACCACCACTGCTTATGGGACTATCATGATAAATTAGTTTGCTTCGTTTTTACGTGGGCAATTTTCTGCATAATAATTTTTTTTTCGACATACCTTCCATTATACCTGTGGTACTACAATACCCAACACGAAATATTTAAAAAAAAACTGTAGAAAATATTAAATGCATTTAAGGCAACATGGGCTACTATAGGTTTCATAGAGCAGTTATGGGTCTATCATAATTAATTAGTTTGGTTCGTTTTCACGTGGGCAGTTTACCGCAAAATAATTCGACTCACCTTCCATTATACCCAGTACGAAATATTTTGAAAAAACTGTAAAAAATATTTAATGCAATTTAGGCAACATAGGCTACTATAGGCTTTGTAGAGCACTTATGAGACTATCATAATTAATTAGTTTGGTTCGTTTTTACGTGGGCAGTTTTCTGCAAAATAATTTTTTTTTCGAGTCACCTTCTATTATACCCAGTACAAAATATTTTGAAAAAACTGTAAAAAATATTAAACACATTTCAGACAACATAGGCTACTATAGCCTTGGTAGAGCACTAATGGGACTATCACAATAATATAGTTTGGTTCGTTTTCACGTGAGTAGTTTTCTGCAAAATAATTTTTTTTTCGACCCACCTTCCATTATTTCCAGCACGAAATATTTAAAAAAAACTGTAAAAAATATTAAATGCAATTTAGGCTACATAGGCTACTATAGGCTTCGTAGGGCACTTTATGGACTATAATAATTAATTAGTTTCGTTCGTTTTCACGTTGGCAGTTTTCCGCAAAATAGTTTTTTCTTTCGACTCACCCTCCATTATACCCAGTACGAAATATTTTGATAAAACTGTAAAAAATATTAAATGCAATTTATGCAACATAGGCTACTATAGGCTTTGTAGAGCACTTATATGACCATCATAATTAATTAGTTTGGCTCGTTTTCACATGGGCAATTCTCTGCAAAAGAATTTGGTTTTCGACTCACCTTCCATTATACCCAGTACGAAATATTTTTAAAAAACTTTAAAAAATATTAAAAGCAATTTAGTCAACATAGGCTACAATAGGTTTCATAGAGCAGTTATAGGACTATCATATTTAATTAGTTTGGTTCGTTTTCACATGGGCAGTTTTCTGCAAAATAATTTTTGTTTCGACTCACCTTCCATTATACCCAGTACGAAATATTTTGAAAAAACTGTAAAAAATATTAAATGCAATTTATTTAACATATGCTACTATAGCTTTCGTAGAGCACTTATGGGACTATCATAATTATTTAATTTGGTTCGTTTTCACGTGGGCGGTTTGCTACAAAATATTTTTTTTTTCGACTCACCTTCTATTAAACCCAGTGCGAAATATTTTGAAAAGACTGTAAAAAATATTAAATGCATTTTAGGCAACATAGGCTACTATAGCTTTCGTAGAGCACTTATGGGACTATAATAGCTCATTAGTTTGGTTCGTTTTCACGTGGGCAGTTTTCTACAAAATATTTTTTTTTTTCGATTCACCTTCTATTATATCCAGTACGAAATATTTTGAAAAGACTGTAAAAAATATTAAATGCATTTTAGGCAACATAGGCTACTATAGCTTTCGTAGAGCACTTATGGGACTATAATAATTAATTAGTTTGGTTCGTTGTCACGTGGGCGGTTTGCTACAAAATAATTTTTTTTTCGACTCACCTTCTATTAAACCCAGTGCGAAATATTTTGAAAAAACTGTAGAAAATATTAAATGCATTTTAGGTAACATATGCTACTATAGCTTTCGTAGAGCACTTATGGGACTATCATAATTATTTAGTTTGGTTCGTTTTCACGTGGGCGGTTTGCTACAAAATAATTTTTTTTTCGACTCACCTTCTATTAAACCCAGTGCGAAATATTTTGAAAAGACTGTAAAAAATATTAAATGCATTTTAGGCAACATAGGCTACTAAAGCTTTCGTAGAGCACTTATGGGACTATCATAATTAATTAGATTGGTTCGTTTTCACGTGGGCAGTTTTCCGCAAAATAATTTTTTCTTTCGACTCACCTTTTATTATACCCAGTACGAAATATATTGAAAAAACTGTAAAAAATATTAAATGCAATTTGTTGATGCCAATTTACATATCTGAAGACAAATTAACCGAGCTCTACTGCACATTCGGCAGAAACAGATTAGTTTTATCATTCGAGCAGTTATGATAGTGGTAGACAGAGTTTGCGATCATATTCTCATGCGATATAGGCTTTCCGGCATATTCTACGTAATATGCTTTCCGGTAGAGACAAACTTTGTTCATATAATAATGTACGCAGACTATATAAGGGCAGTGTAGATCAGATCAGGTACGATACCTATTACGGTATCACGATACCTATTACGGTATTACGGTACTACAGTACTACGGTACTTCGATAGTATATTAAGTTTTTATATTCGTCGTGATTGTCGTAGTCATAGTAATTGTTTGTCATAGTCATTTTAATATACTAGTCAGTTAATCAAGAATAAACGCGTACCAGTTTATTACATCACATCCGAAGTGTTCCGCGGTGTCCCCACCCGTGCGAAAGCCGTACCATGGCTTAATGTATTCGAAGTGTCCACAGTGTCCCAATCTGCACGAAAGCCGTCCCAGGCTTAAGTTGGAAGCCGTCCCAGACTTCATATTTCCGTAAAATTTAAACACAACAACCCGTTAGTTGCATTGCTGTTCGCTATCGGTTTACTGCAGTGCGAATGCAAGTAAGATCGACCGACAAAATACTGCCGTCGCTTCGCGGAAATATCCTGGTGAGGATTTAATTAAACACAACGTAGGGTCCCGGCTAGCGCCAACATATTTTGGTGCCGTGACCAGGATTATCATCGAACCGAATAGTCAGTTACAGTTTTCGGAAGTCTATCGGTCGCGACGGTCGAAATGTGAAATTTTCTTACGATTCTCTTACGGTTTTTCATACCGTACATATACAACAACAACCAAGTGTAATGACTACAAAGAAACTGAAATTCATGTCTACCATGTGAGAAAGTGCAATTAACAACTCGAAACCGCCATTGTTCAAGTTTAAGAACGATCTTCATAGTCGTTCACATTCAGTTCGCACAGAAAATAAAAGTATTTGTGACAGCCCGCTGCTGTCTGTGTTTCAATTATGCATTCTCTATCGTGCGGCGAAAATCCATCCGTATCGATAGAAACGGTCAGTTGGAAGTACTCAATTCAGTGTAAACCTTTCCCACAGTGCGAAATACCGATCAGAAAATGTGTTCTGACATGTGATTGCTTAGTTGTGCAATGGCGACGCCGCCATTGTAACATGAACTTTATCAGCGAAGACGAAAATTACATGTGCTAAATAAATGAAATTGCCGCTATCTCCATTAAACAACGCTAGTCTATCCACGAACCCATTCGAAATCAAATGCGCACACCTTCACTCACCCATCATAGCGATACGCGCAGATTCCATCTCCGCCCAGCGGCGAGATGTCAGAATGACAAAGGTGACAGGTTGAACGTCAATTGGTTTTGCATACTCACTTCGCTTAGACAACGTGTATTACATTCGGACAAAGGGACCAGTTTTTGTTCGTTAAAAGGAAAATCAATGTCGATCGAAACTATATCCACGACCCATCGTTACATTGAGGGCAACGTGCAATATTGTCTGTCTTTAGGCAGTTCGGGAGAACTGAACGAAGCAGACAGGAAATTTATTCGGACCACGTTTGAACATCTACGGGAGAAGTACGAAGAATATGAAAAATCCCTTATCAAAGAAAAGGTAAGCAGATGTGACCGTGAGCAGCTGCTGGATCCTATTGAAGAGGCTAGGTTGAGATTGTTACTTCATATGCTACGTAAGGGAACAGCAGCTCAAGCAATAGGATCACCCCAGTTGGAGCAGCGCAACGAACCGAGCAGCCCAGATCAGCACAAGAAACAGCCCGTGACGTCGCCTCCATTATGCTATATGTGTAAAGACAGACACTTCCTTTACCACTGCGGCATTCTCACCAGTTGGACTTCCACCAGGCGGCTGGAGTTTGTCGAAAGGATTAAGGTATGTCTCAACTGCTACAATGATCGTCATGAGGCAGCCAAGTGCACGAAGCCAGCTCGATGTCTGATGTGCACGGCAGCGCATCACTCACAACTCCACTATGGGATCGTCCTTCGAAAATAAACAGCAACAGCAGACCCTCAGCAGTTTTTTTTACTTGGTTTATTTCTCGGATCACTAATTGCATGGACATGAAGTCCAAAACTACTTTGTTTATTTTTGCGTTCGGCGAGCAAATAAATTGATCCTTTCATTTTGTATTTACGTTTGTATCATCCTACACATGCACAATTCTGAGCCCTGCTTTCTCCTCTTAATCATCAAGTCGATATTCTTTATTGGAAATAGAATCGAGATCATGCTGGAATCCATTAACCGCATGGCCGTGGAAGGTTTCAGTCCTCGTACATGGGGTTCCCGCAAGGTTCATCGTGCTAAAGGCAAGTTAAACAATCATCGCATTCAGCCACCGGGCAGAAATCCAATCCTGTTCGGGACAAATCGCCAGACGAGTTCCTGGCCCAAGCTCGGGGGAATCGAGCGGTTCCAGAATCAGCTGTAAAGAGCACAAGCCTCGTCGGTGGGTTCGTAGAACCCCCGGCTGGGACTTGACATCAGTTAAGTACCATTTTGTTTCATCATCCACTTTTGTATTCGCACGGACTTTCGACCTTTCAGACTGTTCATTTATAAGAAACGACAATGTGAATTCAACGTACACAAACTGCATCGAACCCAAGAGATGTGGATGAGGACAGCAAAACAGAGGACAGCAACATTCAAACAACTGCCATCTAACAACGAGTGATTGCCTTTGTGATTTGGTAGCAGATCGAATCAGTAGGCAGTGCGATCATTTGTCAGTCAGCTTGCACATACTGCAATCAGCGAGTTCTTCATCTGTAGCATGACATACACAGATTACAATCAATCTTCCATCTTATGCATCGAATATTTGGCCAATCGACGGTGCTTTCGGCAGTCAGCAATCGTCGCAGCTCCACTAGTGGTGGAACCAGCGGAGTCGCTCGGGTCTTGTCTTATCGACGCCGGCTGCATAGCAGTTGACGGAGTCGAATTCAAGTCTCCCGTCCTCGACGCCCATGGTTCACCAAAGGATCACCAAGTGCAGTAAACAACACTTCAAATCATCTTAAAAATTTGTAAGCAGGCAGACTAGACTCACGTAATTATTTTGGACATGTGATAACAGCAGGGCAGTTTTAGAAATTATACAATGTGGCACAGCAAACAAGATTCGGGTGCATGTAAACAGTAGCTAGGACAGTGCTATTAAATCAGATAAATTTATTGAAAGCATAGTCTTTCAAGGCGGGCGGTATGTTGATGCCAATTTACATATCTGAAGACAAATTAACCGAGCTCTACTGCACATTCGGCAGAAACAGATTAGTTTTATCATTCGAGCAGTTATGATAGTGGTAGACAGAGTTTGCGATCATATTCTCATGCGATATAGGCTTTCCGGCATATTCTACGTAATATGCTTTCCGGTAGAGACAAACTTTGTTCATATAATAATGTACGCAGACTATATAAGGGCAGTGTAGATCAGATCAGATACGATACCTATTACGGTATCACGATACCTATTACGGTATTACGGTACTACAGTACTACGGTACTTCGATAGTATATTAAGTTTTTATATTCGTCGTGATTGTCGTAGTCATAGTAATTGTTTGTCATAGTCATTTTAATATACTAGTCAGTTAATCAAGAATAAACGCGTACCAGTTTATTACATCACATCCGAAGTGTTCCGCGGTGTCCCCACCCGTGCGAAAGCCGTACCATGGCTTAATGTATTCGAAGTGTCCGCAGTGTCCCAATCTGCACGAAAGCCGTCCCAGGCTTAAGTTGGAAGCCGTCCCAGACTTCATATTTCCGTACAATTTAAACACAACAACCCGTTAGTTGCATTGCTGTTCGCTATCGGTTTACTGCAGTGCGAATGCAAGTAAGATCGACCGACAAAATACTGCCGTCGCTTCGCGGAAATATCCTGGTGAGGATTTAATTAAACACAACGTAGGGTCCCGGCTAGCGCCAACACAATTTATGCAACATAGGCTACTATAGGCTTTGTAGAGCACTTATATGACCATCATAATTAATTAGTTTGGCTCGTTTTCACATGGGCAATTCTCTGCAAAATAATTTGGTTTTCGACTCACCTTCCATTATACCCAGTACGAAATATTTTTAAAAAACTTTGAAAAATATTAAAAGCAATTTAGGCAACATAGGCTACAATAGGTTTCATAGAGCAGTTATAGGACTATCATAATTAATTAGTTTGACTCGTTATCACATGGGCAATTCTCTACAAAATAATTTGGTTTTCGACTCACCTTCCATTATACCCAGTACGAAATATTTTTAAAAAACTTTTAAAAATATTAAAAGCAATTTAGGCAACATAGGCTACGATAGGTTTCATAGAGCAGTTATAGGACTATCATAATTAATTAGTTTGGTTTGTTTTCACGTGGGCAGTTTTCCGCAAAATAATTTTTTCTTTCGACTCACCTTCCATTATACCCAGTACGAAATATTTTGAAAAAAACTGTAAAAAATATTAAATGCAATTTAGGCAACATAGGCTACTAAAGCTTTCGTAGAGCACTTTTATGACCATCATAATTAATTAGTTTGGTTCGTTTTCACGTGGGCAGTTTTCTGCAAAATAACTTGTTTTCGACTCATTATACCTAGTACGAAATATTTTAAAAAAACTGTAAAAATTATTAAATGCAATTTAGGCAACATAGGTTACTAAAGCTATCGTAGAGCACTTATATGACTATCATAATTAATTAGTTTAGCTCGTTTTCACATGGGCAATTCTCTGCAAAATAATTTGGTTTTCGACTCACTTTCCATTATACCCAGTACGAAATATTTTTAAAAAACTTCGAAAAATATTAAAAGCAATTTAGGCAACATAGGCTACGATAGGTTTCAAAGAGCAGTTATAGGACTATCATAATTAATTAGTTTGGTTAGTTTTCACGTGGGCAGTTTTCCGCAAAATAATTTTTTCTTTCGACTCATCTTTCATTATACCCAGTACGAAATATTTTGAAAAAACTGTAAGAAATATTAAATGCAATTTAGGCAACATAGGCTACTATAGGCTTTGTAGAGCACTTATAGGACTATCATAATTAATTAATTTGGTTCGTTTTCACATGGGCAGCTTTCCGCAAAATAATTTTTTCTTTTGACTCACCTTCCATTATACCCAGTACGAAATATTTGGAAAAAACTGTAAAAAATATTAAATGCAATTTAGGCATTATAAGCTACTGAAGGCTTTGTAGAGCAATTATGGGATCATCATAATTAATTAGTTTGGTTCGTTTTCACGTGGGCAGTTTCCCGCAAAATTGTTTTTTCTTTCGACTCACCTTCCATTATACCCAGTACGAAATATTTGAAAAAAACTGTAAAAAATATCAAATGCAATTTAGGCATTATAAGCTACTGAAGGCTTTGTAGAGCAATTATGGGATCATCATAATTAATTAGTTTGGTTCGTTTTTACGTGGGCAGTCTCCCGCAAAATAATTTTTTTTTCGACTCACCTTCCATTATACCCAGTACGAAATATTTTGAAAAAACTGTAAAAAATATTAAATGCAATTTAGGCAACATAGGCTACTAAAGGCTTTGTAAAGCAATTATGGGATCATCATAATTAATTAGTTTGGTTCGTTTACACGTTGGAAGTTTTCCGCAATATAGTTTTTTTTTCGACTCACCTTCCATTATACTCAGTACGAAATATTTTGAAAAAACTGTAAAAAAAATTAAAGGCAATTTAGGCAACATAGGCTACTATAGGCTTTGTAGAGCACTTTAAGGACTATAATAATTATTTAGTTTAGTTGGTTTTCACGTTGGCAGTTTTCCGCAAAATAGTATTTTCTTTCGACTCACCTTCCATTATACCCAGTGCGAAATATTTTGATAAAACTGTAAAAAATATTAAATGCAATTTAGGCAACATAATCTACTATACCTACCTATACATTATTCCCAGTACGAATTATTTTGAAAAAACTGTAAAAAATATTAAATGCAATTTAGGCAACATAGGCTACTAAGGCCTTTGTAGAGCACTTATGGGACTATCATAATTAATTAGTTTGGTTCGTATTCACGTTGGCAGTTTTCCGCAAAATAGTTTTTTTTTTCGACTCACCTTACATTATACCCAGTACGAAGTATTTTGAAAAAACTGTAAAAAATATTAAATGCAATTTAGGTAACTTATGCTACTATAGCTTTCGTGGAGCACTTATGGTACTATCATAATTATTTAGTTTGGTTCGTTTACACGTGGGCAGTTTACCGCAAAATATATTTTTTTCTTTCGACTCACCTTCCATTACACTCAGCACGAAATATTTTGAAAAAAACTGTAAAAAACATTAAATGCAGTTTAGGCAACATAGGCCACTGAAGCATTAGTAGAACACTTATAATTAATTAGTTGTGTTGGTTTTTACGTTGGCAGTTTTCCGCAAAATAGTTTTTTCTTTCGTACCTTCCATTATACCCAGTACGAAATAGTTTGAAAAAACTGTAAAAAATATTAAATGCAATTTAGGCTACTATAGCTTTCGTAGAGCACTTTTGGGACTATAATAATTAATTAGTTTTATTCGTTTTCAAGTGGGCAGTTTTCCGCAAAATATTTTTTTCTTTCGACACACCTTCCATTATACTCAGTACGAAATATTTTGAAAAAACTATAAAAAAAATAATATGTACCCAGAACGAAATATTTTGAAAAAACTGTAAAAAATATTAAATGCAATTTAGGTAACATATGCTACTATAGCTATCGTAGAGCACTTATGGGACTATCATAATTATTTAGTTTGGTTCGTTTTCAGGTGGGCAGTTTACCGCAATATATTTTTTTCTTTCGACTCACCTTCCATTATACTCAGCACGAAATGTTTTGAAAAAACTGTATAATATATTAAATGCGTATTAGGCTACTATAGCTTTCGTAGAGCACTTTTGGGACTATAATAATTAATTAGTTTGGTTCGTTTTCACGTGGGCAGTTTTCTGCAAAATAATTTTTTTTTGACTCACCTTCTATTATATCCAGTACGAAATATTTTGAAAAGACTGTAAAAAATATTAAATGCATTTTAGGCAACATAGGCTACTATAGCTTTCGTAGAGCACTTATGGGACTATAATAGTTCATTAGTTTGGTTCGTTTTCACGTGGGCAGTTTTCTACAAAATATTTTTTTTTCGATTCACCTTCTATTAAACCCAGTACGAAATATTTTGAAAAAACTGTAAAAAGAAATGAAATGCAATTTAGGCAACATAGGCTACTATAGCTTTCGTAGAGCACTTATGGGACTATAATAATTAATTAGTTTGGTTCGTTGTCACGTGGGCGGTTTGCTACAAAATAATTTTTTTTTCGACTCACCTTCTATTAAACCCAGTGCGAAATATTTTGAAAAAACTGTAGAAAATATTAAATGCATTTTAGGCAACATAGGCTACATAGGCTTTCGTAGAGCACTTATGGGACTATCATAATTAATTAGATTGGTTCGTTTTCACGTGGGCAGTTTAGCTCAAAATAATTTTTTTTTGACTCACCTTCCATTATACCCAGTACGATATATTTTGAAAGAATCTGTAAAAAATATTAAATGCAGTTTATGCAACATGGGCTACTATAGGCTTTGTAGAGCTCTTTTAGGACTATAATAATTAATTCGTTTGGTTCGTTTTTACTTTATTACACCCAGTACGAAATATTTTGAAAAAACTGTATAAAATTCTAACTGCAATTTAGGCAACATAGGCTACTATAGGCTTTGTAGAGCACTTATGGGACTATCATAATTATATAGCTTGATTCGTTCTCACGTGGGCAGTTTTCCGCAAAATAATTTTTTTTCGGCTTACCTTCTATTATAAATATTTTGAAAAAACTGTGAAAAATATTAATTGCAATTTAGGAAACATAGGCAACTATAGCTTTCGTAGAGCACTTTTGGGACTATAATAATTAATTAGTTTGATTCGTTTTCACGTGGGCAGTTTTTCGCAAAACAATTTTTTCTTTCGACTCACTTTCCATTATAGCCAGTACGAAAAATTTTGAAAACACTTAAAAAAATATAAAATGCAATTTAGGTAACATAGGCTACTATAGGTTCCATAGAGCGGCTATGGGACTATTATAATTAATAAGTTTGGTTTGTTTTCACGTGGGCAGTTTTCCGCAGAATCATTTTTTCTTTCGACTCACCTTTCATTATACCTAGTACGAAATATTTTGAAAAAACTGTAAAAAATATTAAATGCAATTTAGGCAACATAGGCTACTAAAGCTTTAGTAGAGCCCATATATGACTATCATAATTAATTAGTTTGGTTCGGTTTCACGTGGACAGTGTTCCGCAAAACATTTTTTTGATTCGACTCACCTTTCATTACACCCAGTACGAAATATTTTGAAAAAAAAACTGTAAAAAATATTAAATGCAAATTAGGCAACATAGCCTTAAATGCATTTTAGGCAACATAGGCTACTATAGCTTTCGTAGAGCACTTATGGGGCTATCATAATTAATAAATTTGGTTCCTTTTCATGTGGGCAAATAATTTTGCAAAATAATTTTTTCTTTCGACTCACCTTCCATTATACCAAGTACGAAATATTTTGAAAAGACTGTAAAAATATTAAATGCATTTTAGGCAACATAGACTACTATAGGTTTCATAGAGCACTTATGGGACTATCACACTTAATTACTTTGGTTCGTTTTCTCGTGGGCAGTTTTCCGCAAAATATTTGTTCTTTCGACTCACCTTCCATTATACCCAGCACGAAATATTTGGAAAAAACTGTTAAAAATATTAATTGCAATTTAGGCAACAAAGGCTACTATATACTTTGTAGAGCACTTATATGACTATCATAATTAATTAGTTTGGTTCGTTTTCACGTGGACAGTTTTCCGCAAAATATTTTTTCTTTCGACTCACCTTCCATTATACCCAGTACGAAATATATTGAAAAAACTATAAAAAAAATAAAATGCAATTTAGGTAACATAGGCTACTATAGGTTTCATAGAGCAGTTATGGTACTATTATAATTAATAAGTTTGGTTCGTTTTCACGTGGGCAGTTTTCCGCAAAATAATTTTTTCTTTCGACTCACCTTTCATTATACCCAGTACGAAATATTTTGAAAAAATTGTAAAAAATATTAAATGCAATTTAGGCAACAAAGGTTTTTCTTAGTGTAAGTAGGATCCATAGTACTAGCTATGCAATGATTCTGTACACTAAGAATCGGCTGCGAAGTCTGTTGAAACAAAAAGGCCAAATTCCACAAAAGGAATGTAATGCCAGGACTGCTATGCTTGCAACATAGGTTTAAATGCATTCTAGGCAACAAAGGCTACTATAGCTTTCGTAGAGCACATATGGGGCTATCACAATTAATTAGTTTGGTTCCTTTTCACGTGTGCAAATAATTTTGCAAAATAATTTTTCCTTTCGACTTACCTTCCATCATACCCAGTACGAAATATTTTGAAAAAACTGTAAACAATATTAAATGCATTTTAGGCAACATAGGCTTAAATGCATTTTAGGCAACACAGGCTACTATAGCGTTCATGAAGCAGTTATGGGTCTATCATATTTAATTAGTTTGGTTCGTTTTCACGTGGGCAGTTTTCTGCAAAATAATTTTGTTTTCGACTCACCTTCCATTATACCCAGTACGAAATATTTGAAAAAACTGTAAACAATATTAAGTGCAATTTAGGCAACATAGGCTACTATAGCTTTCGTAGAGCACTTATGGGACTATCACACCTAATTAGTTTGGTTCGTTTTCACGTGGGCAGTTTTCCGCAATATATTTTGTTCTTTCGACTCACCTTCCATTCTACCCAGTACGAAATATTTTGAAAAAACTGTAAAAAATATTAAAGGCAATTTAGGCAACATAGGCTTAAATGCATTTTAGGCAACATAGGCTACTATAGCTTTCGTAGAGGACTTATGGGGCTATCATAATTAATTAGTTTCGTTCCTTTTCACGTGGGCAAATAATTTTGCAAAATAATTATTTCTTTCGACTCACCTTTCATTATACCCAGTACGAAATATTTTGAAAAAATTGTAAAAAATATTAAATGCAAGTAAGGCAACATAGGCTTAAATGCATTTTAGGCAACATAGGCTACTATAGCTTTCGTAGAGCACTTATGGGGCTATCTTAATTAATTAGTTTCGTTCCTTTTCACGTGGGCAAATAATTTTGCAAAATAATTTTTTCTTTCGACTCACCTTCCATTATACCCAGTACGAAATATTTTGAAAAAACAGTAAACAATATTAAATGCATTTTAGGCAACATTTGCTACAATAGGTTTCATAGAGCAGTTATGGGTCTATCATAATTAATTAGTTTGGTTCGTTTACACGTCGGCAGTTTACCGCAAAATAATTTTTTCTTTCGACTCACCTTCCATTATACCCAGCACGAAATATTTTGAAAAAACTGTAAAAAATATTAAATGCAATTTAGGCAACATAGGCTTAAATGCATTTTAGGCAACACAGGCTACTATAGCATTCATGAAGCAGTTATGGGTCTATCATATTTAATTAGTTTGGTTCGTTTTCACGTGGGCAGTTTTCTGCAAAAAAATTTTGTTTTCGACTCACCTTCCATTATACCCAGTACGAAATATTTGAAAAAACTGTAAACAATATTAAGTGCAATTTAGGCAACATAGGCTACTATAGCTTTCGTAGAGCACTTATGGGACTATCACACCTAATTAGTTTGGTTCGTTTTCACGTGGGCAGTTTTCCGCAATATATTTTGTTCTTTCGACTCACCTTCCATTCTACCCAGTACGAAATATTTTGAAAAAAACTGTAAAAAATATTAAAGGCAATTTAGGCAACATAGGCTTAAATGCATTTTAGGCAACATAGGCTACTATAGCTTTCGTAGAGGACTTATGGGGCTATCATAATTAATTAGTTTCGTTCCTTTTCACGTGGGCAAATAATTTTGCAAAATAATTTTTTCTTTCGCCTCACCTTTCATTATACCCAGTACGAAATATTTTGAAAAAATTGTAAAAAATATTAAATGCAATTAAGGCAACATAGGCTTAAATGCATTTTAGGCAACATAGGCTACTATAGCTTTCGTAGAGCACTTATGGGGCTATCTTAATTAATTAGTTTCGTTCCTTTCACGTGGGCAAATAATTTTGCAAAATAATTTTTTCTTTCGACTCACCTTCCATTATACCCAGTACGAAATATTTTGAAAAAACTGTAAACAATATTAAATGCATTTTAGGCAACATTTGCTACAATAGGTTTCATAGAGCAGTTATGGGTCTATCATATTTAATTAGTTTGGTTCGTTTTCACGTGGGCAGTTTTCCGCAAAATAATTTTTTCTTTCGACTCACCTTCCATTATACCCAGCACGAAATATTTGGAGAAAAACTGTAAAAAAAATTAAATGCAATTTAGGCAACATAGCCTACCATAGCTTTCGTAGAGCACTTATGGGACTATCACACTTAATTAGTTTGGTTCGTTTTCACGTGGGCAGTTTTCCGCAAAATATTTTGTTCTTTCGACTCATCTTCCATTATTCCCAGTACGAAATATTTTGAAAAAACTGTAAAAAATATTAAATGCAATATAGCCAACAAAGGCTTAAATGCATTTTAGGCAACATAGGCTACTATAGCTTTCGTAGAGCACTTATGGGGCTATCATAATTAATTAGTTTGGTTTGTTTTCACGTGGGTAAATAATTTTGCAAAATAATTTTTTCTTTCGACTCACCTTCCATTATACCCAGTACGAAGTAGTTTGAAAAAACTGTAAACAATATTAAGTGCAATTTAGGCAACATAGGCTACTATAGCTTTTGTAGAGCACTTATGGGACTATCACACTTAATTAGTTTGGTTCGTTTTCACGTGGGCAATTTTCCGCAAAATATTTTGTTCTTTCGACTCACCTTCCATTATACCCAGTACGAAATATTTTGAAAAAACTGTAAAAAATATTAAATGCAATTTAGGCAACATAGGCTACTAAAGCTTTAGTAGTGCACTTATATGATTATCATAATTAATTAGTTTTGTTCTTTTTTACGTGGACAGTTTTCCGCAAAATAATTTTTTCTTTCGTCTCACCTTCCATTATACCCAGTACGAAATATTTTGAAAAAACTATAAAAAAAAGGCGGGTGGGTTATGTCAGAGACATAACTGGATGTCGTGAATACGAAAACAACTGACATGTTCCTTAACACTCCCGAATATCAATTAGTTGATCAATTGTATGAATTATGCAAGCATTCCCCTTTTTCACATTTTTCGCAAAAACAAAGAAGGCTTCACTTTTTGTTGAGAGGCTTGTTTCTACCTGATTTCGTTTGCAGCTTTTTCACTAATGGGTGGTCCTAACGGCTATAAAAATAGCCGCATACAGAATTTTAATGTCGATTATTTCATTTCGGATTTGCGTAATTTATTGATAGAAACTATCAATATGCTGTAGGGATTCGTTTCTAGCATTCATAAGGGTCAAATTGCGTAATTCTCTTCAACATTAAACTCGAACATTTTTCGCAAAAAACAAAGAAGGCTTCACTTGATCTCGATTACTGTGAATTTCACACAGCGAAACGTGCAAAAATCTAACCAAACTGTTCTAGATTTGCACTAAACTGAGGATATTTCCTTTCGATTTGCGAACAACAAATCCTAATAGTTCTTTGGAAAACTTTTAGAGTCATTAGAACGGCTGATTTTGTATAATGCTCTCCACTGTTGTTTTTTCACCAATGCTAATAACTGGCCTCTGTGATGTAATCGCTCTTGTCGAAATCGAAACTAGTTGTGCAGACGACACAAAACACATCTGCTCGCAGTGGCGATAGAATCCAAAATGATTCAATTTTTGTCGAGAGGCTTGCTTTTACCTGATTTCGTTTGTAACTTTTTCACTAATGAGCGATCCTAACGGCTATAAAAACAGCCGCATACAGAATTTTAATGTCGATTATTTCATTTCGGATTTGCATAATTTATTGATAGTAACTATCAATATGATGCTACATCGTGAAACGTGCAAAAATCTAACCAAACTGTTCTATATTTGCACTAAACTGAGGAGATTCTAGCATTCAGAAGTACCAAATTGAGGAACTCACAACGATATTCACCTTTTTTCGGAACATTTTTCATTCAACATTTGATGTACAGCAGCAGATATTTTGTTCTCTTCCTCAGAACGCGTTCTGATTGGCTGGTGTTGACATGGGTCAAATGAAACAGGTTTTTTAATAGTGTACTATTGAAATACTTCAATGCTTTTGATATACACGTTTAAGTTGAAAAATTTCGATTCTATTGGTAGTTAGATTATATAAATCACTTCGCAGATCACTGAGCTATGAGCTTTAAAAATACGATAAAAGCAAACGCGCCTTATGAATTATCCTCTTTGATACTCGTTTATACCAAACATTTCAGAAAAGTTTAAATTAGAATTATTTGAGATTATGTCACACAACTGAAAATTTTATCATAGAATTGTGATCATATTCCCGATGGCATGTAGCAAAAATTATGTTGATTCGGTAGATACAACAAGAGATACTCACGATCAAAAACTTATCACTCTCTCAGAGGGTAAATTTTGAAAAGGCACATTTTACCCTATGTTTCCGGATCCGGAAGTCGGATCCAGATAAAATTCAGGAATTACGTATGGGACCATAGGAACTTTCATTTGAACCTAAGTTTGTGAAAATCGGTCGCGCCATCTATGAGAAAAGTTAAAACATATATTTTCATTTTTTTGTACATTTTACCCCTTAAAGTTAGTGCAAAAAACGTTACTTACACACATACGCACATACACACACACACACACACACAAACACACACAGACATTTTGCGTACTCGACGAACTGAGTCGAATGGTATATGACACTCGGTCCTCCGGGCCTCGATTCAAAAGTCGGTTTTCACAGTGATTGCATAACCAAAAAAGGCGAAAAAAAAATTTTCTTCGATTCTTAAAAAAATAACCGAAACCGGTTTGTTTCACCGTCTACTGATAAAAACCATCAAATTGGAAAAGATTTGAGGTCGGTTTAGAAAAATTTTTAAGGTTTTTCCCCATTTTCAGTGATGGTGTACAATTTTTAACACACCCTATATTTCCGGATCCGGAAGTCGGATCCATATGAAATTCAGGAATAACGCATCGAACCCAAGGACCTTTCATTTGAACCTAAGTTTGTGAAAATCGGTCGCGCCATCTATAAGAAAAGTTAAAACACATATTTTCCTTTTTTTCACATTTTACCCCATAACTCTCGAACCGGAAGTCGGATCCAAATAATATTCAGGAATTTTGTATGGGAACTCAAGACCTTTCATTTGAATCTAAGTTTGTGAAAATCGATTCAGCCATCTCTGAGAATAGTTAGTGCACTTATTTTCACAATTTTTTGCACATTTTACCCCATTATTCCGGAACCGGAAGTCGGATCCAAATAATATTCAGGAATTTTGTATGGGACCACAAGACCTTTCATTTGAATCTAAGTTTGTGAAAATCGGTTCAGCCATCTCCGAGAAAAGTTAGTGCAAAAAAACGTTACATACACACATACGCACATACACACACACATACACACACACACACACACATACACACACAGACATTTTGCGTACTCGACGAACTGAGTCGAATGGTATATGAAACTCGGCCCTCCGGGCCTCGGTTCAAAAGTCGGTTTTCACAGTGATTGCATAACCTTTCTATATGAGAAAGGCAAAACTGTAAAAAATATTAAACGCAATTTAGGCAAAATAAGCTACTATAGGCTTTTTAGAGCACTTTTAGGACTATAGTAATAAGTTAGTTTGGATCGTTTTCACATTGGCAGTTTTCCGCAAAAATAATTTTATTTAGATTCACCTTCCATTATACCCAGTACGAAATATTTTGAAAAAACTGTAAAAAATATTAAATGCAATTTAGGCAACATAGGCTACTATAGCTTTCGTAGAGCACTTATGAGACTATCATAATCAATTAGTTTGATTTGTTTTTACGTTGGCAGTTTTCCGCAAAATATTTTTTTCTTCGATTTAGCTTCCATTGTACCCAGTACGAAATATTTTGAAAAAAACTGTAAAAATTAATAAACGCAATTTAAGCAAAATAGGCTACTAAAGCTTTCGTAGAGCACTTTTAAGACTATAATAATTAGTTAGTTTGGTTCATTTTCACGTTGGCAGTTTTCCGCAAAATAATTTTTTTTCGGTTCACCTTCCATTATATCCAGTACGAAATATTTTGAAAAAAACTGAAAAAATATTAATTGCACTTTAGGCAACATAGGCTACTATAGGTTTCGTAGAGCACTTATGAGACTATCATAATTAATTATTTTGGTTCGTTTTCACGTGTGCAGTTTTGCGCAAAATAATTTTATCTTTCAACTCACCTTCAATTATACCCAGTACGAAATATTTTGAAAAAAACCTGTTTTAATCCACCTAGTGGTGTAATGATGCCTTTCTCATATAAATCATACCATCATATATAATACTGTTATAATCTTCAAAATAATTTCCTTCGATTCCTAAAAACAATAACCGAAATCGGTTTGTTTGACCGTCTGCTGATTGAAAACTATTAATTGGAGAAGATTTGAGGTCGATTTAGAAAACTTTTTACGGTTTTTCGTCCTTTTCAGTGATGGTATACAATTTTTAACACACTTTACCTTATATTTCCGGATCCGGAAGTCGGATCCGCATGAAATTCAGGAATTACGTATGGGACCACAGGACCTTTCATTTGAACCTAAGTTTATGAAAATCGGTCGCGCCATCTATGAGAAAAGCTAGAAAACATATTTTCATTTTTTTGCACATTTTACCCCATAACTCCGGAACCGGAAGTCGGATCCAAATAATATTCAGGAATTTTGTATGGGACTACCAGACCTTTCATTTGAACCCAAGTTTGTGAAAATCGGTTCATCCATCTCTGAGAAAAGTTAGTGCACTTATTTTCACAATTTTTTGCACATTTTACCCCATAATTCCCGAACCGGAAGTCGGATCCAAATAATATTCAGGAATTTTGTATGGGACCACAAGACCTTTCATTTGAATCTAAGTTTGTTAAAATCGGTTCAGCCATCTCCGAGAAAAGTTAGTGCAAAAAAACGTTACATACACACATACGCACATACACACACACACACACACACACACACACACATACACACACACAGACATTTTGCGTACTCGACGAACTGAGTCGAATGGTATATGACACTCGGCCCTCCGGGCCTCGGTTCAAAAGTCGGTTTTCACAGTGATTGCATAACCTTTCTATATGAGAAAGGCAAAAACTGTGAAAATATTAAATGCAATTAAGGTAACATAGGCTACTATAGGCTTTGTAGAGCACTTATGGGACTATCATAATTAATTAGTTTGGTTCGTTTTCACGTGCGCAGTTTTTCGCAAAATATTTTTATTTTTCGACTCACCTTCCATTATACCCAGTACGAAATATTTTGAAAAAACTGTAAAAAATATTAAATGCAATTTAGGCAACATAGGCTACTATAGGCTTTTTAGAGCACTTTTAGGGCTATAGTAATTAGTTAGTTTGGATCGTTTTCACATTGGCAGTTTTCCGCAAAAATAATTTTAGTTCGATTCACCTTCCATTATACCCAGTACGAAATATATTGAAAAAACTGTAAAAAATATTAAATGCAATTTAGGCAACATAGGCTACTATAGCTTTCGTAGAGCACTTTTAGGACTATAGTAATTAGTTAGTTTGGATCGTTTTCACATTGGCAGTTTTCCGCAAAAATAATTTTATTTCGATTCACCTTCCATTATACCCAGTACGAAATATTTTAAAAAAAACCTGTTTTAATCCACCTAGTGGTGTAATGATGCCTTTCTCATATAAATCATACCATCATATATAATAATGTTATAATCTTCAAAATAATTTCCTTCGATTCCTAAAAACAATAACCGAAATCGGTTTGTTTGACCGTCTGCTGATTAAAAACTATTAATTGGAGAAGATTTGAGGTCGATTTAGAAAACTTTTTACGGTTTTTCGTCCTTTTCAGTGATGGTATACAATTTTTAACACACTTTACCCTATATTTCCGGATCCGGAAGTCGGATCCGCATGAAATTCAGGAATTACGTATGGGACCACAAGACCTTTCATTTGAACCTAAGTTTATGAAAATCGGTTGCGCCATCTATGAGAAAAGCTAGAAAACATATTTTCATTTTTTTGCACATTTTACCCCATAACTCCGGAACCGGAAGTCGGATCCAAATAATATTCAGGAATTTTGTATGGGACCTCAAGACCTTTCATTTGAATCTAAGTTTGTGAAAATCGGTTCAGCCATCTCTGAGAAAAGTTAGTGCACTTATTTTCACAATTTTTTGCACATTTTACCCCATAATTCCGGAACCGGAAGTCGGATCCAAATAATATTCAGGAATTTTGTATAGGACCACAAGACCTTTCATTTGAATCTAAGTTTGTGAAAATCGGTTCAGCCATCTCCGAGAAAAGTTAGTGCAAAAAAACGTTACATACACACATACGCACATACACACACACACACACATACACACACACAGACATTTTGCGTACTCGACGAACTGAGTCGAATGGTATATGACACTCGGCCCTCCGGGCCTCGGTTCTAAATTCGGTTTGCACAGCGATTGCATAACCTTTCTATATGAGAAAGGCAAAAAGGCGAAAAAAAAATTTTTCTTCGATTCTTAAAAGAATAACCGAAATCGGTTTGTTTGACCGTCTACTGATAAAAACCATCAAATTGGAAAAGATTTGAGGTCGATTTAGAAATTTTTTTAAGGTTTTTCCCCATTTTCAGAGATGGTGTACAATTTTAAACACACTTTACCCTATATTTCCGGATCCGGAAGTCGGATCCGCATGAAATTCAGGAATAACGCATCGGACCACAGTACCTTTCATTTGAATCTAAGTTTGTGAAAATCGGTCGCGCCATCTATGAGAAAAGTTAAAACACATATTTTCTTTTTTTTTGCACATTTTACCCCATAACTCTCGAACCGGAAGTCGGATCCAAATAATATTCAGGAATTTTGTATGGGACCTCAAGACCTTTCATTTGAATCTAAGTTTGTGAAAATCGGTTCAGCCATCTCCGAGAAAAGTTAGTGCAAAAAAACGTTACATACACACATACGCACATACACACACATACACACACACACACACACATACACACACACAGACATTTTGCGTACTCGACGAACTGAGTCGAATGGTATATGACACTCGGCCCTCCGGGCCTCGGTTCAAAAGTCGGTTTTCACAGTGATTGCATAACCTTTCTATATGAGAAAGGCAAAAACTGTGAAAATATTAAATGCAATTAAGGTAACATAGGCTACTATAGGCTTTGTAGAGCACTTATGGGACTATCATAATTAATTAGTTTGGTTCGTTTTCACGTGCGCAGTTTTTCGCAAAATATTTTTATTTTTCGACTCACCTTCCATTATACCCAGTACGAAATATTTTGAAAAAACTGTAAAAAATATTAAATGCAATTTAGGCAACATAGGCTACTATAGGCTTTTTAGAGCACTTTTAGGGCTATAGTAATTAGTTAGTTTGGATCGTTTTCACATTGGCAGTTTTCCGCAAAAATAATTTTAGTTCGATTCACCTTCCATTATACCCAGTACGAAATATATTGAAAAAACTGTAAAAAATATTAAATGCAATTTAGGCAACATAGGCTACTATAGCTTTCGTAGAGCACTTTTAGGACTATAGTAATTAGTTAGTTTGGATCGTTTTCACATTGGCAGTTTTCCGCAAAAATAATTTTATTTCGATTCACCTTCCATTATACCCAGTACGAAATATTTTAAAAAACACCTGTTTTAATCCACCTAGTGGTGTAATGATGCCTTTCTCATATAAATCATACCATCATATATAATAATGTTATAATCTTCAAAATAATTTCCTTCGATTCCTAAAAACAATAACCGAAATCGGTTTGTTTGACCGTCTGCTGATTAAAAACTATTAATTGGAGAAGATTTGAGGTCGATTTAGAAAACTTTTTACGGTTTTTCGTCCTTTTCAGTGATGGTATACAATTTTTAACACACTTTACCCTATATTTCCGGATCCGGAAGTCGGATCCGCATGAAATTCAGGAATTACGTATGGGACCACAAGACCTTTCATTTGAACCTAAGTTTATGAAAATCGGTTGCGCCATCTATGAGAAAAGCTAGAAAACATATTTTCATTTTTTTGCACATTTTACCCCATAACTCCGGAACCGGAAGTCGGATCCAAATAATATTCAGGAATTTTGTATGGGACCTCAAGACCTTTCATTTGAATCTAAGTTTGTGAAAATCGGTTCAGCCATCTCTGAGAAAAGTTAGTGCACTTATTTTCACAATTTTTTGCACATTTTACCCCATAATTCCGGAACCGGAAGTCGGATCCAAATAATATTCAGGAATTTTGTATAGGACCACAAGACCTTTCATTTGAATCTAAGTTTGTGAAAATCGGTTCAGCCATCTCCGAGAAAAGTTAGTGCAAAAAAACGTTACATACACACATACGCACATACACACACACACACATACACACACACAGACATTTTGCGTACTCGACGAACTGAGTCGAATGGTATATGACACTCGGCCCTCCGGGCCTCGGTTCTAAATTCGGTTTGCACAGCGATTGCATAACCTTTCTATATGAGAAAGGCAAAAAGGCGAAAAAAAAATTTTTCTTCGATTCTTAAAAGAATAACCGAAATCGGTTTGTTTGACCGTCTACTGATAAAAACCATCAAATTGGAAAAGATTTGAGGTCGATTTAGAAATTTTTTTAAGGTTTTTCCCCATTTTCAGAGATGGTGTACAATTTTAAACACACTTTACCCTATATTTCCGGATCCGGAAGTCGGATCCGCATGAAATTCAGGAATAACGCATCGGACCACAGTACCTTTCATTTGAATCTAAGTTTGTGAAAATCGGTCGCGCCATCTATGAGAAAAGTTAAAACACATATTTTCTTTTTTTTTGCACATTTTACCCCATAACTCTCGAACCGGAAGTCGGATCCAAATAATATTCAGGAATTTTGTATGGGACCTCAAGACCTTTCATTTGAATCTAAGTTTGTGAAAATCGGTTCAGCCATCTCCGAGAAAAGTTAGTGCAAAAAAACGTTACATACACACATACGCACATACACACACATACACACACACACACACACATACACACACACAGACATTTTGCGTACTCGACGAACTGAGTCGAATGGTATATGACACTCGGCCCTCCGGGCCTCGGTTCAAAAGTCGGTTTTCACAGTGATTGCATAACCTTTCTATATGAGAAAGGCAAAAAGGCGAAAAAAAAATTTTTCTTCGATTCTTAAAAGAATAACCGAAATCGGTTTGTTTGACCGTCTACTGATAAAAACCACCAAATTGGAAAAGATTTGAGGTCGATTTAGAAATTTTTTTAAGGTTTTTCCCCATTTTCAGAGATGGTGTACAATTTTAAACACACTTTACCCTATATTTCCGGATCCGGAAGTCGGATCCGCATGAAATTCAGGAATAACGCATCGGACCACAGTACCTTTCATTTGAATCTAAGTTTGTGAAAATCGGTCGCGCCATCTATGAGAAAAGTTAAAACACATATTTTCTTTTTTTTGCGCATTTTACCCCATAACTCTCGAACCGGAAGTCGGATCCAAATAATATTCAGGAATTTTGTATGGGACCTCAAGACCTTTCATTTGAATCTAAGTTTGTGAAAATCGATTCAGCCATCTCTGAGAAAAGTTAGTGCACTTATTTTCACAATTTTTTGCACATTTTACCCCATAATTCCGGAACCGGAAGTCGGATCCAAATAATATTCAGGAATTTTGTATGGGACCACAAGACCTTTCATTTGAATCTAAGTTTGTGAAAATCGGTTCAGCCATCTCCGAGAAAAGTTAGTGCAAAAAAACGTTACATACACACATACGCACATACACACACACACACACACATACACATACACAGACATTTTGCGTACTCGACGAACTGAGTCGAATGGTATATGACACTCGGCCCTCCGGGCCTCGGTTCAAAAGTCGGTTTTCACAGTGATTGCATAACCTTTCTATATGAGAAAGGCAAAACTGTAAAAAATATTAAACGCAATTTAGGCAAAATAAGCTACTATAGGCTTTTTAGAGCACTTTTAGGACTATAGTATTAAGTTAGTTTGGATCGATTTCACATTGGCAGTTTTCCGCAAAAATAATTTTATTTAGATTCACCTTCCATTATACCCAGTACGAAATATTTTGAAAAAACTGTAAAAAATATTAAATGCAATTTAGGCAACATAGGCTACTATAGCTTTCGTAGAGCACTT
The DNA here is from genome assembly GCF_030247185.1 of Malaya genurostris. Taxonomy (NCBI): domain Eukaryota; kingdom Metazoa; phylum Arthropoda; class Insecta; order Diptera; family Culicidae; genus Malaya; species Malaya genurostris. Next base: position 146,571,926 of record NC_080572.1, read on the forward strand.
ATGAGACTATCATAATCAATTAGTTTGATTTGTTTTTACGTTGGCAGTTTTCCGCAAAATAATTTTTTCTTCGATTTAGCTTCCATTGTACCCAGTTCGAAATATTTTGAAAAAAACTGTAAAAATTAATAAACGCAATTTAAGCAAAATAGGCTACTAAAGCTTTCGTAGAGCACTTTTAAGACTATAATAATTAGTTAGTTTGGTTCGTTTTCACGTTGGCAGTTTTCCGCAAAATAATTTTTTTTCGGTTCACCTTCCATTATATCCAGTACGAAATATTTTGAAAAAAACTGAAAAAATATTAATTGCACTTTAGGCAACATAGGCTACTATAGGTTTCGTAGAGCACTTATGAGACTATTATAATTAATTATTTTGGTTCGTTTTCACGTGTGCAGTTTTGCGCAAAATAATTTTATCTTTCAACTCACCTTCAATTATACCCAGTACGAAATATTTTGAAAAAAAACTGTGAAAATATTAAATGCAATTAAGGTAACATAGGCAACTATAGGCTTTGTAGAGCACTTATGGGACTATCATAATTAATTAGTTTGGTTCGTTTTCACGTGCGCAGTTTTTCGCAAAATATTTTTATTTTTCGTCTCACCTTCCATTATATCCAGTACGAAATATTTTGAAAAAAACTGTGAAAAATATTAAATGCATTTTAGGCAACATAGGCTACTATTGGTTTCATTAAGTAGTTATGGGATTATCGTAATTAATTAGTTTGGTTCGTTTTCACGTGGGCAGTTTTCTGCAAAATAATTTTTTTTCGACTCACCTTCTGTTATACCCAGTACGAAATATTTTGAAAAAACTGTAAAAAATATTAAATGCAATTTAGGCAACATAGGCTACTATAGCTTTCGTAGAGCACTTATGGGCTATGATAATTAATTAGTTTGGTTCGTTTTCACGTGGGCAGTTTTCTGCAAAATATTTTTTCTCGACTCACCTTCTATTATACCCAGTACGAAATATTTTGAAAAAACTGTAAAAAATATTAAATGCATTTAAGGCATCATAGGCTACTATAGGTTTCATAGAGCAGTTATGGGTCTATCATAATTAATTAGTTTGGTTCGTTTTTACGTGGGCAGTTTACCGCAAAATAATTTGACTCACCTTCCATTATACCCATTTCGAAATATTTTGAAAAAACTGTAAAAAATATTAAATGCAATTTAGGCAACATAGGCTACTATAGGCTTTGTAGAGCACTTATGGGCAGTGGTGGTAAACTGCGAACCGAACGCCGATGCTTCTGCAAATTTACTTAAAATGTTCACCGAGCGTAAGCATGCGATAGGTTCGAAAACTATTCCCTCGGTTAATGCAAAGGTGTTCTGTGCTCGGTGTTCGGCGAAGCAATTTGATTCGAACCGTTCGGTTGGCGGACCATCGGCGAGGGCCGAGTAAACTGCATTCAATACGATGGTTTGTTGATTTCAGTTCTCGCATCCCGGTTTTGAAATTATCAATGCACACGTGATCAGCACAAAAAAATTGTTTTGTTTGATTGATAAATCGATCAATAGCAATTCAAATGGTATTATTTTGGACATTATCAGTGTGCGTAGGGTGGTTCGATATGGAAAATAGTAAGTTTTGGATCTTTTGCAAATTTTATGGTTTTTGGTTATAGAATCAATAACAATAAGAATTGAATAATTTGGAACATTTAAGCAAACGTAGAGTGGCTCAATATGAAAAGGGATTTTTTATACTCTTGCAAATCCGATGTTTAATAAACTGGTGAGGCAATAGCAAAAAAAATGAGTAATTTCAAATATTTTTAACAAGCGTATTTAAATTTGATTTTCTATTGATTGTTGAATCAATAGCAGTTCAACTTGGATAATATTAGACATTTTCAGAGAGCGTAGAGTGGCGCAAATTGAAAATTTGGATTTTTTTACTAATTCGATGATTTATTAAATAGTAAAAAATCTTTGGAAATTATCTGCCACCGTAGGGTTTTTCTATTTGAAAAACTGTAAAATTTTTAACTAATACCAATTGGATGGTTTGTTTATTGTTGGATCAATAGCAGTTCGAATTGAATAATTTTGGGCATTTTCGGTGAGTGTAGGATGGTGCAATATGAAAACTTGTAAATATTTTGATTTTTGCTGATAAAATGTTTCATTTAATAGTGAATTAATAACAATTACAAATTGCTCATTTTTGAGATTTTCTGGGACCATAGGATGGTTCCATCTGTATAATTGTAAAGTTTTTGACTAATGTCAATTCGATGCTCTATTGATTGATGAATCAATAGCAGTTCAAATAAGATGATGTTGAACATTTTCAGCGATCGTAGGGGGGTTTAATATAAAAATTTGAAAATATTTTTATTTTTTGCTATTTTAATGTTCAATTGATGAGCGAATCAGTACCAGGTAGAATTGGATGATTTTGGACGTATTTAGCGAGCGAGCGACGTTTGTTAATTTTGGATATTCTCAGCGAGCGATGGATGGCCTAATATAAAAATTGTAATTTTTAAACTATTTACAATTCCAAATGTACAAAATTACCATACTCTGCTAAGCTACCCAAAAACTGTATGAAACGTCCAGCCGCAGCTGACAAAGTTCTTTTCATCCGAAGCAACAGCCTATAGTACTCGAATCGGATGTTCATGAACATACTAGTAACGATAGGCTCACAAACTAAAGCATCGGTTCTTTCACCATCAGCATCGCTTCTTGGTTCGGTGATGCTTGCTCGAACGATGGTATCGGCAAATTTATACTCGCTATGGTGGTTCGCTTTTTGGTTCGGAACGAACACGTTTTGCGTGTTCGGAATCGATGCTTTACCACCACTGCTTATGGGACTATCATGATAAATTAGTTTGGTTCGTTTTTACGTGGGCAATTTTCTGCATAATAATTTTTTTTTCGACATACCTTCCATTATACCTGTGACAGCGGAGTTCAGGCAACCCTCGCGGATGATCGCGAGAACACAGATGTCGAGTCCCTCGGGGTGTTGCATCGAGAGCAGACAACGTATCCCTCGGTGGGTGAAAAAGAATAATGTCATTATTACACGTGTTCGTTGAAATAGAATACAGATTGGAATCCGGAAATAAATCTAATAAATATTCTGAGGTACTACAAAATTGGCGACGAGTGGGATAATCCAGCGTTAGGTATTTTAAAATTTTAGTGCGCATTGTATATGGATTTACATTTTTTTTTTGAACACAGCTCTGCTGCTGTGGTGGTCCAAGAGACCGGAATATTGAACACAGTTTCGCTGCTGTGGTGGTCCAAGAGACCGGAATACAGAACACAGTTTCGCTGCTGTGGTGGTCCAAGAGACCGGAAAACTGAACATAGTTTCTCTACGGTGCTGGTCCCGGAGACCGCAGTATATTCGAACATAGTGAGCTGCAAGAGTCTAAGAGACAAGAAACGATATCATAATCCACGAAATTTCTCGCTACTCTTAAAGAGGTAGGTAGCAAACATTTTGCGTAATATGCATTATGTATGAGGTTATGTTCCAGGTTTCAGGAATGGACAAGTGGAACATTGGGCCTTTTAATTTCAAAACTTTGCCTCCTACGCAAATGCGAGAGGAATGGTTGAAATACAAGAGAAATTTTCAGTATATCGCACTAGCGAACGAAGAGGAAGACCAAACAAAGTTAAAATACATTTTTCTCGCGAAAGCTGGTCCAGATGTACAGGAAGTATTCAGCTCGCTCCCGGATGCTGATGTTATAGAAGACACGGAAAAAACTATTAAGCCATTCGAAGTAGCTATTCAACATTTCGATAAGTATTTTGCACCGAGACACCACGAAACCTTCGAACGACATATATTTTGGACCCTGAAACCGAGCACGGACGAGTCCTTAGAAAAGTTTTTACTCCGAGAAACTGAACAAGCAAGAAAATGCAATTTCGGAACATCGAAAGAATCGAGTATAGAAATCAGTGTCATCGATAAGCTAATACTTTTGGCCCCTTCAGATTTGAAGGAACAGCTGTTTCAAAAGGAAAAGCTGACACTGGATGAACTTGGCAAAATGATAAACGCTTACCCATCAGTGAAATATCAAGCAAGTCAGATGACAAGCTCAATACCGTCTACTTCTATGAACGTTGTAAATAAGCTTAAGATGCATTCGCAGCGGGAGCAACCTGAATGCTCTCGATGTGGCTGGAAAGGTCATCATGCAAGTGATTCAAAATGCCCAGCTAAAAACAAAGTTTGCGATAAATGTGGCAAAACCGGACATTTTGCAAAACGCTGTAGGAGTTCATCTGGAACTAAGCGCACTGCTCACGAGCAACAAGCAACAGTGAAGAAGCGCCGTCGCATTAATGCAATCGATGTTTCTGCAAAAGACACCGAAGAACATACATTGAACTTTATTTACAGTATTTGCGAAACAGAAGAAATTATTTGGGTTAAAGTCGGTGGAGTCTTAGCCCAGATGATGATCGATTCAGGATCATGTAAAAACATAATCGATGAGCGAACATGGCGCCATTTGGTAGTACAGGGTCTAACGATGAGAAATGTAAGGAATCGTTCCGATTTAACGTTCAAACCTTATGGATCACACGCAGAACCTCTGGAGGTACTGAGAGTTTTCGACGCGGATGTAACAATACAGGATGCGGACAAACTTTTGAAGCAAGAAGCAACATTTTACGTTGTAGCAAACGAATCTCAAGCGATTTTAGGTAAAGAGACCGCAAAGGCACTAGGTATATTAGTAATCGGTTTGCCAAGCGCTCGAGAGTATGATGTTCAAATGGTTGAGACCGAAAAACGCCCGTTCCCAAAAATAAAAGGTGTGAAACTGTGCATTCCAATTGATAAAAACGTATCACCTATAGCACAGCATGCCCGTCGTCCGCCGTTAGCTCTTTTGCCACGTATTGAAGAAAAGCTGAATGATCTGCTGAAGGCTGACATAATTGAAACTGTTCCGGGGTATAGCCAATGGCTGTCTCCTCTGGTACCCATCATAAAAGACAACGGGGAATTGAGATTATGTGTGGACATGCGTCGCGCGAACGAGGCCATTCTGCGCGAAAACCATCTCATGCCCACTTGTGAAAATTTCTTTAGTCGACTGGATGTGAGAGAAGCTTTCCTTCAAGTGGAACTGGAAGAATCATCCAGGTACATCACCACCTTTATTACCCACAAGCAGTCGCGTATACAGGGGGGTGTTTTAGGGGTTCAAACCCCCTCCGAAACTCAAAAAAGTATGATATTATGTAAACTCTTTTTTTTGTATTTGTATGAAAATTGATCAACATGTTCTGAAACACCCCCCGAAATTTTTTTCTGGGTACGCGCCTGCCCACAAGGGTATATATAGGTACAAAAGACTCATGTTTAGAATCTCGTGTGCGCCCGAGATGTTCCAGAGAATTTTGGAACAGATTTTGGCAGAGTGCAACAATGCTGTCAACTACATTGATGATATAGTTATCTTTGGCGAAACAGAAATTGAACATGATGAAGCACTGGAAAAAGTACTGGATGTCATAAGAAAACATAACATCCTTTTGAACCAAAAGAAGTGCGTATTTAAGGCCACGGAAATAGATTTCTTGGGGCATCGTCTGTCACGTGATGGCATTCGTCCAGCTGAGGAAAAAATCAAGGTATTGAGCTCGTTCAGATCACCGCAGAATGCGGAAGAATTAAGGAGTTTCCTCGGTCTTGTTACTTATGTTGGCCGATTTCTTCCCGATCTCGCAACGGCGACAGACCCACTACGGAAACTAATTCTGAACGGTGCACTGTTTGTTTGGACTGAGGAACACGACAAAGCTTTCCAAAAGCTGAAGTCGATGGTTTGCGACATAAGTAACCTTCATTATTTCGATAACAGCATGCGTACACGTCTTGTGGCCGACGCATCTCCGGTAGCACTAGGGGCAGTGTTGATTCAGTTTGAGGCAAACGATGACAAACCTCGGGTGGTGAGTTATACCAGTAAAAGCCTTAGCGCAACGGAGCGGAAATATTGCCAGACAGAAAAGGAGGCGCTTGCTCTTGTCTGGGCAGTTGAGAGATTTTCCGTATACCTGCTTGGAAGAGAATTTGAGCTGGAGACTGACCACAAACCGTTAGAAATGTTATTCAGCCCCACATCAAAACCGTGTGCCCGTATAGAGCAATGGGTGCTTCGCTTGCAATCATTCAAATTCAAAGTAAAATACCGCAAAGGGACCACAAACATTGCGGATCCGTTCTCCAGGTTGGCTGCAGCTACAGAAACGGCGGATTTTGAGAGAGGAAGTAAATTTCTAATTCTGGCGGTGCTAGAGTCTGCCGCTATCGATGTAAGCGAAATCGAATCCGCGTCAGCAGAGGACTTAGAGCTAGCTGCGGTCAGAGCTTGTCTCCTTTCTGGAAAATGGGATAAAACGGAAACCAAACCTTACGACGTCTTCAGAGAAGAATTTGGAATGATTGGAAATACGCTAATAAGAGGAAATAAGATGATTGTTCCAGTGAAGCTTCGGCCGCGCATGTTGAAATTAGCACATGAAGGGCATCCGGGAGAATCAGTGATGAAAAGGAGGCTTCGCGACCGTGTTTGGTGGCCAAACATGAATCGTCAGGTGGTTGATTTTGTTTCAGCATGTGAAGGCTGTCGATTAGTAGGACTTCCTTCGCACCCCGAGCCTATGCAACGCCGCCCGCTGCCCTGTAAACCTTGGATCGATGTGGCCCTAGACTTTCTAGGACCGCTTCCTTCTGGTGACTATTTGCTAGTGCTAATAGATTACTACAGCAGATATAAGGAAATAGAGATAATGCCTCGAATCACTGCAAGGGACACCATACATCGTCTGGGCCGCATCTTCACACGGTTGGGATATCCAGTTACAATAACGCTAGACAATGCGCGCCAGTTCATTAGCGCCGAATTTGAGGAATATTGTTCTTCACATGGCATTCACCTGAACAATTCCACTCCCTATTGGCCACAAGAAAATGGCCTTGTCGAGCGGCAAAACAGATCCATCCTCAAACGTCTGCAAATCAGTCAGGCTCTCAAAAGAGACTGGAAAACAGATTTAAGGCCATCGTCCAAGTACCATGCGCGCGGGTGGTTTTAGGAAATTTTCGATGAAAATTTCGAAAAATTTGCCAAAACCAAAAACATACAGACCTTTGAAATACATTTATCTATCTACAGGGTGAAAATGACTGGAAAATTCGGAGGATTTTCCGAGTCTTATCAAAAATAGCTCTGAAAAATGAGTGTTTTTGTGATCTTTCATAATTATCTGGAAAAATAAAGCGATGACATAAACTTTTTTTTTCAAAAAAACTTTATTATGGATACACAGATTACATTCGGACACATTTTTGGAAAACTTTTTCACGCTTTTCATAGAAAATCCACGAATTTCAAAAATTTCCACGAAATCGGTTATATGAAATTCGTTGATTTTCCATGAAAAGCGTGAAAAGGTTTTCCAAAAATGTGTCCGAATGTGATCCTTGTTGCCAGCATAAGGTTATTTTTGAAAAAAAAATTTCATTCCATCGAATTATTTTTTCAAATAATTGTGAAAAATTACAAAAAAGCTCATTTTTTCAGCGCTATTTTTGATAAGACTCGGAAAATCCTTCGAATTTTCCAGCCATTTTCACACTGTAGATAGATAAAAGTATTTCAAAGGTCTGTATGTTTTTGGTTTTGACAAATTTTTCGAAATTTCCTTCGAAAATTTCCTAAAACCACCCGCGCGCATGGTACTTGGACGATGGCCTTAAATGACTACTTAGTCATGTATTATACGACTCCGCACAGTGTAACTGGAAAGACGCCAACAGAGATGTTCTATGGCCATACAATACGATCTAAACTACCGCGCTTGTCAGATATAGAAGAGGTACCTCGAAACGATGAAGATTTTGATCGTGACTTCATTGGCAAACAAAAGGGAAAAGAACATGCAGATAAGAAACGGCAGGCTACTCCATCATCCCTACGAGTAGGAGATACTGTACTAATGCAGAACTTGCTACCAGGGAACAAATTAACCACTACATATGGACCTACAGAATTCGAAGTAGTCGATAAGACGGGAGCTAGGGCAGTGATTCAAAATAAGCAGACTAACAAAGTCTATGAGCGAAACTCGGCCCATTTAAAACGTGTATCTCCAACAGAGCCTGAAGGTAATCCGGAAATCGGCAAGGAACAAGTGAAGGCTGCTACTAACGTAATAGACAAATCTCAAAATGAAGTATCGACTCGATTGCATAGAACTGTCAGACGACCACAGCGATTCGAAGACTTCGTCTTAGATACCGAGACTTCGTCTCTAGGAAGAAAAGGGAGATGTGACAGCGGAGTTCAGGCACCCCTTGCGGATGATCGCGAGAACACAGATGTCGAGTCCCTCGGAGTGTTGCATCAAGAGCAGACAACGTATCCCTCGGTGGGTGAAAAAGAATAATGTCATTATTACACGTGTTCGTTGAAATAGAATAAAGATTGGAATCCGGAAATAAATCTAATAAATATTCTGAGGTACTACAATACCCAACACGAAATATTTAAAAAAAACTGTAGAAAATATTAAATGCATTTAAGGCAACATGGGCTACTATAGGTTTCATAGAGCAGTTATGGGTCTATCATAATTAATTAGTTTGGTTCGTTTTCACGTGGGCAGTTTACCGCAAAATAATTCGACTCACCTTCCATTATACCCAGTACGAAATATTTTGAAAAAACTGTAAAAAATATTTAATGCAATTTAGGCAACATAGGCTACTATAGGCTTTGTAGAGCACTTATGGGACTATCATAATTAATTAGTTTGGTTCGTTTTTACGTGGGCAGTTTTCTGCAAAATAATTTTTTTTTCGAGTCACCTTCTATTATACCCAGTACAAAATATTTTGAAAAAACTGTAAAAAATATTAAACACATTTCAGGCAACATAGGCTACTATAGCCTTGGTAGAGCACTTATGAGACTATCACAATAATATAGTTTGGTTCGTTTTCACGTGAGCAGTTTTCTGCAAAATAATTTTTTTTTCGACCCACCTTCCATTATTCCCAGCACGAAATATTTAAAAAAAACTGTAAAAAATATTAAATGCAATTTAGGCAACATAGGCTACTATAGGCTTCGTAGGGCACTTTATGGACTATAATAATTAATTAGTTTGGATCGTTTTCACGTTGGCAGTTTTCCGCAAAATAGTTTTTTCTTTCGACTCACCCTCCATTATACCCCAGTACGAAATATTTTGATAAAACTGTAAAAAATATTAAATGCAATTTAGGCAACATAAGCTACTATAGGTTTCATAGAGCAGTTATGGTGCTATCATAATTAATTAGATTGGTTCGTTTTCACGTGGGCAGTTTTCCGCAAAATAATTTTTTCTTTCGACTCACCTTTTATTATACCCAGTACGAAATATATTGAAAAAACTGTAAAAAATATTAAATGCAATTAATGCAACATAGGCTACTATAGGCTTTGTAGAGCACTTATATGACCATCATAATTAATTAGTTTGGCTCGTTTTCACATGGGCAATTCTCTGCAAAATAATTTGGTTTTCGACTCACCTTCCATTATACCCAGTACGAAATATTTTTAAAAAACTTTAAAAAATATTAAAAGCAATTAAGGCAACATAGGCTACAATAGGTTTCATAGAGCAGTTATAGGACTATCATAATTAATTAGTTTGGTTCGTTTTCACGTGGGCAGTTTTCTGCAAAAAAATTTTTGTTTCGACTCACCTTCCATTATACCCAGTACGAAATATTTTGAAAAAACTAAAAAATATTAAATGCAATTTACATAGGCAACATAGGCTACTAAAGCTTTCGTAGAGCACTGATCATCATAATTAATTAGTTTGGCTCGTTTTCACATGGGCAATTCTCTGCAAAATAATTTGGTTTTCGACTCACCTTCCATTATACCCAGTACGAAATATTTTTAAAAAACTTTAAAAAATATTAAAAGCAATTTAGGCAACATGAGCTACTAAAGCTTTCGTAGAGCACTTATATGACCATCATAATTAATTAGTTTGACTCGTTATCACATGGGCAATTCTCTGCAAAATAATTTGGTTTTCGACTCACCTTCCATTATACCCAGTACGAAATATTTTTAAAAAACTTTTAAAAATATTAAAAGCAATTTAGGCAACATAGGCTACGATAGGTTTCATAGAGCAGTTATAGGACTATCATAATTAATTAGTTTGGTTTGTTTTCACGTGGGCAGTTTTCCGCAAAATAATTTTTTCTTTCGACTCACCTTCCATTATACCCAGTACGAAATATTTTGAAAAAAACTGTAAAAAATATTAAATGCAATTTAGGCAACATAGGCTACTAAAGCTTTCGTAGAGCACTTTTATGACCATCATAATTAATTAGTTTGGTTCGTTTTCACGTGGGCAGTTTTCTGCAAAATATCTTTTTTTCGACTCATTATACCTAGTACGAAATATTTTGAAAAAACTGTAAAAATTATTAAATGCAATTTAGGCAACATAGGTTACTAAAGCTTTCGTAGAGCACTTATATGACCATCATAATTAATTAGGTTAGCTCGTTTTCACATGAGCAATTCTCTCCAAAATACGATAGGTTTCAAAGAGCAGTTATAGGACTATCATAATTAATTAGTTTGGTTAGTTTTCACGTGGGCAGTTTTCCGCAAAATAATTTTTTCTTTCGACTCATCTTTCATTATACCCAGTACGAAATATTTTGAAAAAACTGTAAGAAATATTAAATGCAATTTAGGCAACATAGGCTACTATAGGCTTTGTAGAGCACTTATAGGACTATCATAATTAATTAATTTGGTTCGTTTTCACATGGGCAGCTTTCCGCAAAATAATTTTTTCGTTTGACTCACCTTCCATTATACCCAGTACGAAATATTTTGAAAAAACTGTAAAAAATATTAAATGCAATTTAGGCAACATAGGCAACTGAAGGCTTTGTAGAGCACTTATGGGACTATTATTATTAATTAGTTTGGTTCGGTTGCACGTGGGCAGTTTTCCGCAAAATAATTTTTTTTTCGACTCACCTTCCATTATACCCAGTACGAAATATTTTGAAAAAACTGTAAAAAAAATTAAAGGCAATTTAGGCAACATAGGCTACTATAGGCTTTGTAGAGCACTTTAAGGACTATAATAATTAATTAGTTTGGTTGGTTTTCACGTTGGCAGTTTTCCGCAAAATAGTATTTTCTTTCGACTCACCTTCCATTATACCCAGTGCGAAATATTTTGATAAAACTGTAAAAAATATTAAATGCAATTTAGGCAACATAAGCTACTATACCTACCTATACATTATTCCCAGTACGAATTATTTTGAAAAAACTGTAAAAAATATTAAATGCAATTTAGGCAACATAGGCTACTAAGGCCTTTGTAGAGCACTTATGGGACTATCATAATTAATTAGTTTGGTTCGTATTCACGTTGGCAGTTTTCCGCAAAATAGTTTTTTTTTCGACTCACCTTACATTATACCCAGTACGAAGTATTTTGAAAAAACTGTAAAAAATATTAAATGCAATTTAGGTAACATATGCTACTATAGCTTTCGTAGAGCACTTATGGTACTATCATAATTATTTAGTTTGGTTCGTTTACACGTGGGCAGTTTACCGCAAAATATATTTTTTTCTTTCGACTCACCTTCCATTACACTCAGCACGAAATATTTTGAAAAAAACTGTAAAAAATATTAAATGCGTTTTAGGCTACTATAGCTTTCGTAGAGCACTTTTGGGACTATAATGATTAATTAGTTTAATTCGTTTTCAAGTGGGCAGTTTTCCGCAAAATATTTTTTTCTTTCGACACACCTTCCATTATACTCAGTACGAAATATTTTGAAAAAACTATAAAAAAAATAATATGTACCCAGAACGAAATATTTTGAAAAAACTGTAAAAAATATTAAATGCAATTTAGGTAACATATGCTACTATAGCTTTCGTAGAGCACTTATGGGACTATCATAATTATTTAGTTTGGTTCGTTTTCACGTGGGCAGTTTACCGCAATATATTTTTTTCTATCGACTCACCTTCCATTATACTCAGCACGAAATGTTTTGAAAAAACTGTATAATATATTAAATGCGTTTTATTCTACTATAGCTTTCGTAGAGCACTTTTGGGACTATAATAATTAATTAGTTTGGTTCGTTTTCACGTGGGCAGTTTTCTGCAAAATAATTTTTTTTTCGACTCACCTTCTATTATATCCAGTACGAAATATTTTGAAAAGACTGTAAAAAATATTAAATGCATTTTAGGCAACATAGGCTACTATAGCTTTCGTAGAGCACTTATGGGACTATAATAGTTCATTAGTTTGGTTCGTTTTCACGTGGGCAGTTTTCTACAAAATATTTTTTTTTCGATTCACCTTCTATTAAACCCAGTACGAAATATTTTGAAAAAACTGTAAAAAGAAATGAAATGCAATTTAGGCAACATAGGCTACTATAGCTTTCGTAGAGCACTTATGGGACTATAATAATTAATTAATTTGGTTCGTTTTCACGTGGGCTGTTTGCTACAAAATAATTTTTTTTTTCTACTCACCTTCTATTAAACCCAGTGCGAAATATTTTGAAAAAACTGTAGAAAATATTAAATGCATTTTAGGCAACATAGGCTACTATAGCTTTCGTAGAGCACTTATGGGACTATCATAATTAACTAGATTGGTTCGTTTTCACGTGGGCAGTTTAGCTCAAAATAATTTTTTTTGACTCACCTTCCATTATACCCAGTACGATATATTTTGAAAGAATCTGTAAAAAATATTAAATGCAGTTTATGCAACATGGGCTACTATAGGCTTTGTAGAGCTCTTTTAGGACTATAATAATTAATTCGTTTGGTTCGTTTTTACTTTATTACACCCAGTACGAAATATTTTGAAAAAACTGTATAAAATTTTAACTGCAATTTAGGCAACATAGGCTACTATAGGCTTTGTAGAGCACTTATGGGACTATCATAATTATATAGCTTGATTCGTGCTCACGTGGGCAGTTTCCCGTAAAATAATTTTTTTTTCGGCTTACCTTCTATTATAAATATTTTGAAAAAACTGTGAAAAATATTAATTGCAATTTAGGAAACATAGGCAACTATAGCTTTCGTAGAGCACTTTTGGGACTATAATAATTAATTAGTTTGATTCGTTTTCACGTGGGCAGTTTTTCGCAAAACAATTTTTTCTTTCGACTCACCTTCCATTATAGCCAGTACGAAAAATTTTGAAAACGCTTAAAAAAAAAATAAAATGCAATTTCGGTAACATAGGCTACTATAGGTTCCATAGAGCGGCTATGGGACTATTATAATTAATAAGTTTGGTTTGTTTTCACGTGGGCAGTTTTCCGCTGAATCATTTTTTCTTTCGACTCACCTTTCATTATACCTAGTACGAAATATTTTGAAAAAACTGTAAAAAATATTAAATGCAATTTAGGCAACATAGCCTACTAAAGCTTTAGTAGAGCCCATATATGACTATCATAATTAATTAGTTTGGTTCGGTTTCACGTGGACAGTGTTCCGCAAAACATTTTTTTGATTCGACTCACCTTTCATTACACCCAGTACGAAATATTTTGAAAAAAAACTGTAAAAAATATTAAATGCAAATTAGGCAACATAGGCTACTATAGCTTTCGTAGAGCACTTATGGGGCTATCATAATTAATAAATTTGGTTCCTTTTCATGTGGGCAAATAATTTTGCAAAATAATTTTTTCTTTCGACTCACTTTCCATTACACCCAGTACGAAATATTTTGAAAAAAAACTGTATAAAATATTAAATGCATTTTAGGCAACATAGGCTACTATAGCTTTCGTAGAGCACTTATGGGGCTATCATAATTAATAAATTTGGTTCCTTTTCATGTGGGCAAATAATTTTGCAAAATAATTTTTTCTTTCGACTCACCTTCCATTATACAAAGTACGAAATATTTTGAAAAGACTGTAAAAATATTAAATGCATTTTAGGCAACATAGACTACTATAGGTTTCATAGAGCAGTTATGGGTCTATCATAATTAATTAGTTTGGTTCGTTTTCACGTGGGCAGTTTACCACAAAATATTTTTTTCTTTCGACTCACCTTCCATTATATCCAGTACGAAATATTTTGAAAAAACTGTAAAATATATTAAATGCAATTTAGGCAACATAGGCTACTATAGCTGTCGTAGAGCACTTTTAGGACTATAATAATTAATTAGTTTGGTTCGCCTTCACGTGGGCAGTTTTCCGCAAAATAATTTTGTTTTCGACTCACCTTTTATTATACACAGTACGAAATATTTTGAAAAAACTGTAAAAAATATTAAATGCAATTTAGGCAACATAGGCTACCATTGGTTTCATAGATCAGTTATGGGACTATCATAATTAATTAGTTTGATTCGTTTTCACGTGGGCAGTTTTCTGCAAAATTTTTTTTTTCAACTCACCTTCCATTATACCCAGTAGGAAATATTTTGAAAAACTGTAAAAAATATTAAAGGCAATTTAGGCAACATAGGCTACTATAGCTTTCGTAGAGCACTTATGGGACTATCACACTTAATTAGTTTGGTTCGTTTTCTCGTGGGCAGTTTTCCGCAAAATATTTGTCCTTTCGACTCACCTTCCATTATAGCCAGCACGAAATATTTGGAAAAAACTGTTAAAAATATTAATTGCAATTTATTCAACAAAGGCTACTATAGGCTTTGTAGAGCGCTTATATGACTATCATAATTAATTAGTTTGGTTCGTTTTCACGTGGACAGTTTTCCGCAAAATAATTTTTTCTTTCGACTCACCTTTCATTATACCCAGTACGAAATATTTTGAAAAAATTGTAAAAAATATTAAATGCAATTTAGGTAACAAAGGTTTTTCTTAGTGTAAGTAGGATCCATAGTACTAGCTATGCAATGATTCTGTACACTATGAATCGGCTGCGAAGTCTGTTGAAACAAAAAGGCCAAATTCCACAAAAGGAATGTAATGCCAGGACTGCTATGCTTGCAACATAGGTTTAAATGCATTCTAGGCAACAAAGGCTACTATAGCTTTCGTAGAGCACATATGGGGCTATCACAATTAATAAGTTTGGTTTCTTTTCACGTGTGCAAATAATTTTGCAAAATAATTTTTCCTTTCGACTTACCTTCCATCATACCCAGTACGAAATATTTTGAAAAAACTGTAAACAATATTAAATGCATTTTAGGCAACATATGCTACAATAGGTTTCATAGAGCAGTTATGGGTCTATCATAATTAATTAGTTTGGTTCGTTTTCACGTGGGCAGTTTACCGCAATATATTTTTTTCTATCGACTCACCTTCCATTATACTCAGCACGAAATGTTTTGAAAAAACTGTATAATATATTAAATGCGTTTTATTCTACTATAGCTTTCGTAGAGCACTTTTGGGACTATAATAATTAATTAGTTTGGTTCGTTTTCACGTGGGCAGTTTTCTGCAAAATAATTTTTTTTTCGACTCACCTTCTATTATATCCAGTACGAAATATTTTGAAAAGACTGTAAAAAATATTAAATGCATTTTAGGCAACATAGGCTACTATAGCTTTCGTAGAGCACTTATGGGACTATAATAGTTCATTAGTTTGGTTCGTTTTCACGTGGGCAGTTTTCTACAAAATATTTTTTTTTCGATTCACCTTCTATTAAACCCAGTACGAAATATTTTGAAAAAACTGTAAAAAGAAATGAAATGCAATTTAGGCAACATAGGCTACTATAGCTTTCGTAGAGCACTTATGGGACTATAATAATTAATTAATTTGGTTCGTTTTCACGTGGGCTGTTTGCTACAAAATAATTTTTTTTTCTACTCACCTTCTATTAAACCCAGTGCGAAATATTTTGAAAAAACTGTAGAAAATATTAAATGCATTTTAGGCAACATAGGCTACTATAGCTTTCGTAGAGCACTTATGGGACTATCATAATTAACTAGATTGGTTCGTTTTCACGTGGGCAGTTTAGCTCAAAATAATTTTTTTTGACTCACCTTCCATTATACCCAGTACGATATATTTTGAAAGAATCTGTAAAAAATATTAAATGCAGTTTATGCAACATGGGCTACTATAGGCTTTGTAGAGCTCTTTTAGGACTATAATAATTAATTCGTTTGGTTCGTTTTTACTTTATTACACCCAGTACGAAATATTTTGAAAAAACTGTATAAAATTTTAACTGCAATTTAGGCAACATAGGCTACTATAGGCTTTGTAGAGCACTTATGGGACTATCATAATTATATAGCTTGATTCGTGCTCACGTGGGCAGTTTCCCGTAAAATAATTTTTTTTTCGGCTTACCTTCTATTATAAATATTTTGAAAAAACTGTGAAAAATATTAATTGCAATTTAGGAAACATAGGCAACTATAGCTTTCGTAGAGCACTTTTGGGACTATAATAATTAATTAGTTTGATTCGTTTTCACGTGGGCAGTTTTTCGCAAAATAATTTTTTCTTTCGACTCACCTTCCATTATAGCCAGTACGAAAAATTTTGAAAACGCTTAAAAAAAAAATAAAATGCAATTTCGGTAACATAGGCTACTATAGGTTCCATAGAGCGGCTATGGGACTATTATAATTAATAAGTTTGGTTTGTTTTCACGTGGGCAGTTTTCCGCTGAATCATTTTTTCTTTCGACTCACCTTTCATTATACCTAGTACGAAATATTTTGAAAAAACTGTAAAAAATATTAAATGCAATTTAGGCAACATAGCCTACTAAAGCTTTAGTAGAGCCCATATATGACTATCATAATTAATTAGTTTGGTTCGGTTTCACGTGGACAGTGTTCCGCAAAACATTTTTTTGATTCGACTCACCTTTCATTACACCCAGTACGAAATATTTTGAAAAAAAACTGTAAAAAATATTAAATGCAAATTAGGCAACATAGGCTACTATAGCTTTCGTAGAGCACTTATGGGGCTATCATAATTAATAAATTTGGTTCCTTTTCATGTGGGCAAATAATTTTGCAAAATAATTTTTTCTTTCGACTCACTTTCCATTACACCCAGTACGAAATATTTTGAAAAAAAACTGTATAAAATATTAAATGCATTTTAGGCAACATAGGCTACTATAGCTTTCGTAGAGCACTTATGGGGCTATCATAATTAATAAATTTGGTTCCTTTTCATGTGGGCAAATAATTTTGCAAAATAATTTTTTCTTTCGACTCACCTTCCATTATACAAAGTACGAAATATTTTGAAAAGACTGTAAAAATATTAAATGCATTTTAGGCAACATAGACTACTATAGGTTTCATAGAGCAGTTATGGGTCTATCATAATTAATTAGTTTGGTTCGTTTTCACGTGGGCAGTTTACCACAAAATATTTTTTTCTTTCGACTCACCTTCCATTATATCCAGTACGAAATATTTTGAAAAAACTGTAAAATATATTAAATGCAATTTAGGCAACATAGGCTACTATAGCTGTCGTAGAGCACTTTTAGGACTATAATAATTAATTAGTTTGGTTCGCCTTCACGTGGGCAGTTTTCCGCAAAATAATTTTGTTTTCGACTCACCTTTTATTATACACAGTACGAAATATTTTGAAAAAACTGTAAAAAATATTAAATGCAATTTAGGCAACATAGGCTACCATTGGTTTCATAGATCAGTTATGGGACTATCATAATTAATTAGTTTGATTCGTTTTCACGTGGGCAGTTTTCTGCAAAATTTTTTTTTTCAACTCACCTTCCATTATACCCAGTAGGAAATATTTTGAAAAACTGTAAAAAATATTAAAGGCAATTTAGGCAACATAGGCTACTATAGCTTTCGTAGAGCACTTATGGGACTATCACACTTAATTAGTTTGGTTCGTTTTCTCGTGGGCAGTTTTCCGCAAAATATTTGTCCTTTCGACTCACCTTCCATTATAGCCAGCACGAAATATTTGGAAAAAACTGTTAAAAATATTAATTGCAATTTATTCAACAAAGGCTACTATAGGCTTTGTAGAGCGCTTATATGACTATCATAATTAATTAGTTTGGTTCGTTTTCACGTGGACAGTTTTCCGCAAAATAATTTTTTCTTTCGACTCACCTTTCATTATACCCAGTACGAAATATTTTGAAAAAATTGTAAAAAATATTAAATGCAATTTAGGTAACAAAGGTTTTTCTTAGTGTAAGTAGGATCCATAGTACTAGCTATGCAATGATTCTGTACACTATGAATCGGCTGCGAAGTCTGTTGAAACAAAAAGGCCAAATTCCACAAAAGGAATGTAATGCCAGGACTGCTATGCTTGCAACATAGGTTTAAATGCATTCTAGGCAACAAAGGCTACTATAGCTTTCGTAGAGCACATATGGGGCTATCACAATTAATAAGTTTGGTTTCTTTTCACGTGTGCAAATAATTTTGCAAAATAATTTTTCCTTTCGACTTACCTTCCATCATACCCAGTACGAAATATTTTGAAAAAACTGTAAACAATATTAAATGCATTTTAGGCAACATATGCTACAATAGGTTTCATAGAGCAGTTATGGGTCTATCATAATTAATTAGTTTGGTTCGTTTTCACGTCGGCAGTTTACCGCAAAATAATTTTTTCTTTCGACTCACCTTCCATTATACCCAGCACGAAATATTTTGAAAAAACTGTAAAAAATATTAAATGCAATTTAGGCAACATAGGCTTAAATGCATTTTAGGCAACGCAGGCTACTATAGCATTCATGAAGCAGTTATGGGTCTATCATATTTAATTAGTTTGGTTCGTTTTCACGTGGGCAGTTTTCTGCAAAATATTTTTGTTTTCGACTCACCTTCCATTATACCCAGTACGAAATATTTGAAAAAACTGTAAACAATATTAAGTGCAATTTAGGCAACATAGGCTACTATAGCTTTCGTAGAGCACTTATGGTACTATCACACCTAATTAGTTTGGTTCGTTTTCACGTGGGCAGTTTTCCGCAATATATTTTGTTCTTTCGACTCACCTTCCATTCTACCCAGTACGAAATATTTTGAAAAAACTGTAAAAAATATTAAAGGCAATTTAGGCAACATAGGCTTAAATGCATTTTAGGCAACATAGGCTACTATAGCTTTCGTAGAGGACTTATGGGGCTATCATAATTTATTAGTTTCGTTCCTTTTCACGTGGGCAAATAATTTTGCAAAATAATTTTTTCTTTCGACTCACCTTTCATTATACCCAGTACGAAATATTTTGAAAAAATTGTAAAAAATATTAAATGCAATTAAGGCAACATAGGCTTAAATGCATTTTAGGCAACATAGGCTACTATAGCTTTCGTAGAGCACTTATGGGGCTATCTTAATTAATTAGTTTGGTTCCTTTTCACGTGGGCAAATAATTTTGCAAAATAATTTTTTCTTTCGACTCACCTTCCATTATACCCAGTACGAAATATTTTGAAAAAACTGTAAACAATATTAAATGCATTTTAGGCAACATTTGCTACAATAGGTTGCATAGAGCAGTTATGGGTCTATCATATTTAATTAGTTTGGTTCGTTTTCACGTGGGCAGTTTTCCGCAAAATAATTTTTTCTTTCGACTCACCTTCCATTATACCCAGCACGAAATATTTGGAGAAAAACTGTAAAAAAAATTAAATGCAATTTAGGCAACATAGCCTACCATAGCTTTCGTAGAGCACTTATGGGACTATCACACTTAATTAGTTTGGTTCGTTTTCACGTGGGCAATTTTCCGCAAAATATTTTGTTCTTTCGACTCACCTTCCATTATACCCAGTACGAAATATTTTGAAAAAACTGTAAAAAATATTAAATGCAATTTAGGCAACATAGGCTACTAAAGCTTTAGTAGTGCACTTATATGACTATCATAATTAATTAGTTTTGTTCTTTTTTACGTGGACAGTTTTCCGCAAAATATTTTTTTCTTTCGTCTCACCATCCATTATACCCAGTACGAAATATTTTGAAAAAACTATAAAAAAAAGGCGGGTGGGTTATGTCAGAGACATAACTGGATGTCGTGAATACGAAAACAACTGACATGTTCCTTAACACTCCCGAATATCAATTAGTTGATCAATTGTATGAATTATGCAAGCATTCCCCTTTTTCACATTTTTCGCAAAAACAAAGAAGGCTTCACTTTTTGTTGAGAGGCTTGTTTCTACCTGATTTCGTTTGCAGCTTTTTCACTAATGGGTGGTCCTAACGGCTATAAAAATAGCCGCATACAGAATTTTAATGTCGATTATTTCATTTCGGATTTGCGTAATTTATTGATAGAAACTATCAATATGCTGTAGGGATTCGTTTCTAGCATTCATAAGGGTCAAATTGCGTAATTCTCTTCAACATTAAACTCGAACATTTTTCGCAAAAAACAAAGAAGGCTTCACTTGATCTCGATTACTGTGAATTTCACACAGCGAAACGTGCAAAAATCTAACCAAACTGTTCTAGATTTGCACTAAACTGAGGATATTTCCTTTCGATTTGCGAACAACAAATCCTAATAGTTCTTTGGAAAACTTTTAGAGTCATTAGAACGGCTGATTTTGTATAATGCTCTCCACTGTTGTTTTTTCACCAATGCTAATAACTGGCCTCTGTGATGTAATCGCTCTTGTCGAAATCGAAACTAGTTGTGCAGACGACACAAAACACATCTGCTCGCAGTGGCGATAGAATCCAAAATGATTCAATTTTTGTCGAGAGGCTTGCTTTTACCTGATTTCGTTTGTAACTTTTTCACTAATAAGCGATCCTAACGGCTATAAAAACAGCCGCATACAGAATTTTAATGTCGATTATTTCATTTCGGATTTGCATAATTTATTGATAGTAACTATCAATATGATGCTACATCGTGAAACGTGCAAAAATCTAACCAAACTGTTCTATATTTGCACTAAACTGAGGAGATTCTAGCATTCAGAAGTACCAAATTGAGGAACTCACAACGATATTCACCTTTTTTCGGAACATTTTTCATTCAACATTTGATGTACAGCAGCAGATATTTTGTTCTCTTCCTCAGAACGCGTTCTGATTGGCTGGTGTTGACATGGGTCAAATGAAACAGGTTTTTTAATAGTGTACTATTGAAATACTTCAATGCTTTTGATATACACGTTTAAGTTGAAAAATTTCGATTCTATTGGTAGTTAGATTATATAAATCACTTCGCAGATCACTGAGCTATGAGCTTTAAAAATACGATAAAAGCAAACGCGCCTTATGAATTATCCTCTTTGATACTCGTTTATACCGAACATTTCAGAAAAGTTTAAATTAGAATTATTTGAGATTATGTCACACAACTGAAAATTTTATCATAGAATTGTGATCATATTCCCGATGGCATGTTGCAAAAATTATGTTGATTCGGTAGATACAACAAGAGATATTCACGATCAAAAACTTATCACTCTCTCAGAGGGTAAATTTTGAAAAGGCACATTTTACCCTATGTTTCCGGATCCGGAAGTCGGATCCAGATAAAATTCAGGAATTACGTATGGGACCATAGGAACTTTCATTTGAACCTAAGTTTGTGAAAATCGGTCGCGCCATCTATGAGAAAAGTTAAAACATATATTTTCATTTTTTTGTACATTTTACCCCTTAAAGTTAGTGCAAAAAACGTTACTTACACACATACGCACATACACACACACACACACAAACACACACAGACATTTTGCGTACTCGACGAACTGAGTCGAATGGTATATGACACTCGGTCCTCCGGGCCTCGATTCAAAAGTCGGTTTTCACAGCGATTGCATAACCAAAAAAGGCGAAAAAAAATTTTCTTCGATTCTTAAAAAAATAACCGAAACCGGTTTGTTTCACCGTCTACTGATAAAAACCATCAAATTGGAAAAGATTTGAGGTCGGTTTAGAAAAATTTTGAAGGTTTTTCCCCATTTTCAGTGATGGTGTACAATTTTTAACACACCCTATATTTCCGGATCCGGAAGTCGGATCCATATGAAATTCAGGAATAACGCATCGAACCCAAGGACCTTTCATTTGAACCTAAGTTTGTGAAAATCGGTCGCGCCATCTATAAGAAAAGTTAAAACACATATTTTCCTTTTTTTCACATTTTACCCCATAACTCTCGAACCGGAAGTCGGATCCAAATAATATTCAGGAATTTTGTATGGGAACTCAAGACCTTTCATTTGAATCTAAGTTTGTGAAAATCGATTCAGCCATCTCTGAGAATAGTTAGTGCACTTATTTTCACAATTTTTTGCACATTTTACCCCATTATTCCGGAACCGGAAGTCGGATCCAAATAATATTCAGGAATTTTGTATGGGACCACAAGACCTTTCATTTGAATCTAAGTTTGTGAAAATCGGTTCAGCCATCTCCGAGAAAAGTTAGTGCAAAAAAACGTTACATACACACATACGCACATACACACACACACACACACACATACACACACACAGACATTTTGCGTACTCGACGAACTGAGTCGAATGGTATATGACACTCGGCCCTCCGGGCCTCGGTTCAAAAGTCGGTTTTCACAGTGATTGCATAACCTTTCTATATGAGAAAGCAAAACTGTAAAAAATATGAAATCCTATTTAGGCAACATAGGCTACCATAGGCTTTGTAGAGCACTTATAGGACTATCATAATTAATTAGTTTGGTTCGTTTTCACGTGGGCAGTTTTCCGCAAAATATTTTTATCTTTCGACTCACCTTTTATTATACCCAGTACGAAATATTTTGAAAAAACTGTGAAAGATATTAAGGTAGCGCTTCGCCGTGGTCACGGGAGTTCGCTGCCTATCCCGGGGTTTCACGCACTTTACCCAAAATTGTGAGAAATCGGGAAAGAAAATGTAAGTAAGTGTTACTACTTTGTAAAATAATTTCTATTCATGTTTCAGTAGAACCAGAAATCAGTAATGATTTTCATCGCTACTAGCTTTGACGCTTTGTTGAAAACGTAGCACATCCCTACATATGCGAGTTTTTTTTTTATAATAAAATTTTTATTGGGCTCATTTGCGTTAGCTTAACGTGGCCGATTGTCTTGTTGTTAGGTGGAAAAGAGTGGAAGCCGTATTACGGGGCGACTTGCTCCCCTAGAGTTAGTAAAGGAGTGTCAGGAGGGTGGGACCTATACTGTATTGATTTTGAACATATTTTGATATTACAAATCATTCATTAATAGCTTGCATCTTTTAAACACACTTTGCATTTCCGGGTTCTCGACGTTCTCCAGATTGTAACGAGGAAGGGACTATACTAAACTCGGATGCTGTGTTGGTGTACTTTGATGTCGGTGTGTCATTTATGGATGGTTTCCAGCAATTCAGCTTGACCAGTGTTTAGTTCGTTTGGGGTAGGACCACTGTAGAAGAAAGAAAGAGAAAGAGAGGGAACTAGATTTGCACGTTTATAGCTTTGAGGAAGTTATAGAGGTAGGTCATGTAAAGGAGATCTCGGGTTGCCAAAACGTCACGGACTGGAACATAAGGTGGTCTACCTCGGGCCCGAAGGGAATCAATTAGCTGGAGTCTGACGTCGCAATACTCGGAGCACACCCAAACAACATGCTCGATGTCATGATAACCGTCTCCGCAAACGCAAAGATTACTCTCACTAACCCAACCCTCGGAACCAAGCTTTCGTCGATACCTGCGGTATAATGGAATGTAACCACCGTCCTAGATATCCATCATTCCAGGAGGTTTGCCAGCTGACGAGTGCCTCTTGACGAGAACGACTGAAAAATTCATTGAAGCAGATTGGTCTTTCATAGGTTTCACCTTGTAATGCGCCCACCTTGGCCAGTGAGTCCGCCATCTCATTACCCCTCACGGAACAATGTGATGGGACCCAAACCAAGGTAATCCGGTATGATTTTTCAGATAAAGCACTCAGTTGTTCCCGTATTTTCCCCAGGAAATACGGTGAGTACTTTCCAGGCTTCACTGAGCGAAGAGCCTCGATAGAGCTGAGACTGTCCGATACAATGAAGTAGTGGTCTGTGGGCAAAGTTTCAATGATCTCAAGGGTATACTGAATTGCAGCTAGTTCTGCGACGTAAACTGAAGCCGGATCACTGAGTTTATAGGAGGCGGTGAAATTTTCATTAAAAATACCGAAGCCAGTGGACCCGTCGAGATGTGATCCGTAAGTGTAAAACATTTTATTACAGTCGACTTCTCTAAATTTGTCATTAAAAATATTTGGGATCACTTGAGGGCATACGTGATCCGGGATTCCATAAATATCTTCTTTCATGGATGTGTCGAAAAACACCGTAGAATTAGAAGTATCATAGAAACGAACACTGTGAGGATTGTAGGAAGAAGAATTATTGTTGCGTGACATGAAATCAAAGTACAATGTCATAAATCGGGTCTGAGAATTAAGCTCGACTAGCCGTTCAAAGTTATCGATAACCAACGGGCTTAAGACGCTACATCGAATGAGTTGTCGATATGGGAGATCCCACAAACGGTTTTTTAACGGGAGAATTCCCGCCAGTACCTCGAGACTCCCCGTATGAGTCGACTGCATACAACCCAAGGCTATACGCAAGCAACGACACTGGACTCTCTCCAGCTCGATAAAGTGTATTTTCGCGGCTGAACGGAAACAGAAACATCCATACTCCATCACTGACAATATCGTTGTTTGGTACAGCCTTATAAGATCTGTTGGGTGAGCTCCCCACCAAGTCCCGGTCACTGTACGTAGAAAGTTGATTCTTTTTTGGCATTTTCGTTTCAGATACCTAATGTGACATCCCCAGGTACCTTTGGAATCGAACCAGACTCCGAGGTATTTGAATGTGAAGGCCTGAGCTATGGTTTGACCCATTAGTTGAAGCTGTAGTTGTGCAGGTTCACGCTTCCTGGAAAATACTACCAACTCAGTTTTCTCCGTGGAGAATTCGATACCCAGCTTTAGAGCCCATGTAGACAAAGTGTCTAAGGTAGTTTGTAATGGTCCTTGCAGGTCGGTAGACTTGGATCCTATAATAGACACCACGCCATCATCTGCAAGTTGCCTTAACGTGCAAGAATTTTCAAGACATTCATCGATGTCATTGACGTAAAAGTTATAAAGAAGGGGGCTGAGGCATGAGCCCTGGGGAAGGCTCATGTAACTAATTCGTGAGGTCGTCAAGTCTTCATGTGTAAAAAACATGTGCTTTTCCGATAATAAGTTGTGCAAAACATTGTTGAGAAGTGGGGAAAGACCATGCTTGTGCAGCTTCTCCGAGAGAATTTTTATGGAAACTGAATCAAAAGCCCCCTTTATGTCCAAGAATACTGATGCCATTTGCTTCTTGTGGGCGAATGCCATTTGAATTTCTGTAGAAAGCAGCGCAAGGCAATCGTTCATTCCTTTGCCTTTACGGAAGCCAAATTGTGTATCTGAAAGCAAGCCACTTGTTTCCATCCATTCATCGAGACGAAACAGAATCATTTTTTCCAGCAGTTTCCGAATACAGGAAAGTATTGCAATCGGCCGATACGAGTTGTGGTTGGAGGCTGGTTTGTCCGGTTTCTGAATAGCGATAACCCTCACTTGTCTCCAGTCTTGAGGAACAAAGTTCTGTTCGACGAACTTGTTGAACAAGTTCAACAGACGTTTTTTCGCGATATCGGGAAGATTTTTAAGCAAATTGAATTTAATTTTATCACGCCCTGGGGCATTGTTGTTGCACGATAAGAGGGCAAGAGAAAACTCCGTCATCGTAAAGGTGGTATCGTTTTCAGTGTATCGAGAGGACGCGACGCGATAGGTATTCGATTCCCGAACAAAATCCGGGCAAACTTTCTTGGCGAAGTCAAATATCCAGCGATTTGAATATTCTACGGGTTCGTTATTAGTGGTTGCATTTCTCATACGACGGGCTGTATTCCACAGAGTGGTCATCGATGTTTCCCTAGATAGGCCATTGACGAACCGACGCCAGTAACCTTGTTTTTTTGCTTTAATCAGATTTTTCATGGTCTTTTCTAATGATGCATATTTTTCGTAGTCTTCGCGCTTGCCACTGTTCCCGAATTTTTTATACGCGGATGATTTTGTTTTATATATTTCCGAGCACTCTTTATCCCACCATGGGGTTGAAGGTCGCGTAGTGATTGTAGTTTTGGGTACTCGTTTGGTCTGGGCTTGAATCGCGGCGTTGAGGATCAAGTCAGCTAGGGATTTGTATTCTTCTTCAAGCGAATCTGGTTGTTCCGTTTCAAGAGCTTGGGATACCGCGGTCTAGTAGGAATTCCAGTCGATGTTTTTCGTGAGATCATATGTCATATCGACTGATGTCGGTGTTTGTGCACCAGTGGATATTGAAACCAAAATCGGCAAGTGATCACTACCGTGGGGATCAGGGATTACCTTCCACTTGCAATCTAGCTGTAGTGATGTCGAGCAAAGGGATAAGTCCAGCGCACTAGAGCGGGCTGGCGGTCTTGGATTGCGTGTCATTTCACCCGTATTTAAAATTGTCATATTGAAGTTGTCGCACAGATCATAAATTAACGAAGAACGGTTATCATCATATAGGCAGCCCCACCCCGTACCATGCGAGTTAAAGTCTCCTAAAACTAACCGCGGAGTGGGAAGAAGCTCCATGATGTCTGCAAGTCGTCGATGCCCTATCGAGACTCTGGGAGGTATGTAGATAGAAGCTATACAAAGATCTTTGCCTCTAATTCTGCTTTGGCAAGCAACAACTTCAATGCCAGGGATCAAGGGGAGGTTAATTCGATAAAATGAATAGCACTTTTTGATCCCTAAAAGAACCCCTCCATAGGAGTCTCCTCGATCCAGGCGTATAATGTTGAAATTGTGGAAGTCAAAGTTTATATTTGAAGTGAGCCATGTTTCTCACAATGAAAATACGTCGCAGTTACGCGAATTTATCAAAAATTTGAAAGAATCTAATTTTGGGATGATACTTCTGCAATTCCACTGGAGTATAGTGATCATATTCTCGATTTCTGTAGGTATTTCAGCCATCGATAGATACGATCGCTGTAAGGAGGGGCCATTGTTCAGTCAACTGTTTTAAAAATGTTCTTACTGTTGGTAATAAAGCCGTTAGAATACTTTTAAGAGGATCAGTTATATTGAAGGCTGTTAATATCCAGTCGATATCAGAGAGTTTCAGTAATCCAACGTTTGTCGGGTTTTCTGGTTGTGTTTTGGGATCACTTGGGATTTTCAGTGTCCCTGGAAGTGCTGGAAATTCCTGGTTGTAATTCGATTTTCGAAATCCAGGAGGTATTGGCTTCGGCTCTGTGACATTGTTGTTTTGGTTCCGTTTTAATATTTTAGTTTCTAGTATTTTAAGACCTTTGCGAGGAAGCTTAGGAGAGGACATAATTGGTCGTTTCCTGTTTGTTCCTAGCTGAACAGAAGAAGGTCCTTCGTCGGGGTCATTTGAAACATCAGCGTCAGTCGACAAAAAAGCGAATGGGTTGTCAGAGATATGTGGAGTAGCTCGTTTGAGGATTTCCGCGTAAGATCGTTTGGAATGCTCCCTCACGGTTCGCTTGAGCTTTTCCTCGCGTTGCTTATATTTCGAGCACTCAAAAAGAGCATGCGGATTCTCACCACAGTAAATACACTTTTCGATTGACTTCCTGCAGGAGTCATCTCTGTGTCCCTCACCACATTTACCACATCGTGGTTTGTTACAACAGACTAGAGCCGTAAGTCCCATCTGTTTGCAGTTTGAGCAGTGCATTCCCAAGTAGCATACTTTGTTTGTGTATTGTACGTTGAACTTGATGTGAAACAAGTTTTGCTTGCTGAAAATACATGTATTGGTACTATTGTGTGACCAAAAAGCGCAGTTTAACGTTTGATGTAGAACAAGTTCCTCAGTTTATTACTAGTTCTTAAACATTTCCCAAGGACATTTATTTTGGTTGAAAAAACTTGATTCAACACGTATTTAGGATGTTTTGAATGATGAAATAAGCGATTCTATCTGAATGTGACCGATTTTCACTTTTAAAGTTGAAGATGTTTCTGAAGTAGTTTGGAATGCTAAAATCCAATCACAAACATCAGAACGAATTAGTTTTTGAATGCAAAAACAAATCGAACTTAATTTCCAAGAATAATGTTCCAGTAATGTTTTTAGTTAAAGCCGAGGCTCTAAATAAACGAATAATAATAATAATAATAATAGTTAAAGATTGCAGTATCGAGAACTTTCTAAATCTTTAGTGATTATAAATATACGAAAATACAGAAAAAAATTATTGTGCGATATTTGTGAGCTAAAAACACATACGAATCATATTTTACCGTGAAACGTGCTATCATACCTTCAGAATTTTGACGCGCTACTTGGAAAGGTTTGTTTTGAATTACAACTAATAACTTATTTGGATAAATTAAATTTGTTATGCATTGTTTATGTTCTAAAACATTTAATAAAGAATAGATTATTGATTATAGCGAAAAGGTATACTTCCATTCTAATTCTAAATGCTGTAAAAGACGTTTAAAAACCCAAATTAACATTGCCATTTAATAAATGAAACGGTCGACATTTAACAGTATGTTCCATAATTTAAGTTCCAGTCACTACAGGAGATTTTTATAACATTTCAAATATGATCAGTACTACGAATTTATATTCAATTCAATGAAATTGTACCATGCTTCTAAAAAAGCATTTATAATTATTTTCTCTCTACATAATCGTATTATCATAGACTTGAGAGTCCATTACTTGTGACGATTACTGTTCATGATAACAAAATCGCTCCTCCATTTTTATTGTTTCATTTACGTTACCAAAGTGCCATTAACTCCTTTAAGAAAGCTAATCGAACATGTGTTTAATCAACGTTGAATAAACTCGTGCAATACTGTATATAAAACATTATAAGAACATTTGTTATTCTTGTCATGTTAGTAATGATTTTAAGAATCCTTTGTATTTGATTGTTTATTTTAGATTCAAATTCAATTATGCATTAGACTGTAAAATGCAAATCAAGTGTATATTTTTGTATATTGAAATCATAAACCGATTAATAAGTAGGAAAATAAAAAAACCAGTAACACTGTCTCACAGTTAACCGCTCTCGCTTTGACAGTCACTCGAGGAAAAATAAAAAGAAAGTGTTTTCGAATAAACTTATTTCGTGTGGTGAGATGTTCGCGGTAGTGCAAACCCGAAAGGGAAAAAAATCTAAACCCTCGCTTACAGTTGTTCCGGATAATTGGACCGGTGACAAATGTGTCTTTTGGCCTCCAAAAGGTTTAGTTTCTTTGTCACGAAATCCTAACACGAAGCCAGGTTCTTCTTGGGTTGCTACAAAAGCAAAAGTGGTTGGAAGAGCCAATAGTTTCACTGAAGCAGAAAAAATATTGGCGGAATTACAAATTATCACGGATTCTGAGGATGTTGAAGGCGTTGGAACTCGAAAGAATCCGGTAAAAAGCAAAGGAAAGTTCATTACTAACACATATGAGTTACAAAGTGTGGTAAGATAAACACTAATTAATAATGTCATTTTCGCTTGAGAAAACAGAAACTGACCCACGGTAGTTTCATAAATCAAACATTTTTTGCGAAACTGTTTTGGTTTCGTACTTAGTAACGGGGATTTGAGCAAAACTGATATAAACACCTGTTTCGAAACTAATTCGATTTTCAGTTCAACAACGTTGAAACTAGGTTCGAAACTGGCTTGAAACAAACGCTTTGACAGCAATGAGGGTGGAAACTGGGTTAGGTCTGGCATCAAGCGAAAACGACATAAGGAACAATTTTATTTTTTTATTATTTGTTTTAGACGCAGGTTTCTACCGAAGAAAATAGAGAAACGTTTACGGCTATGACGGCCGAACATGTGTCCCAGTCTCCGGAGTCTTGTGCTTTGTTCAATTCTGCTAGTGCTAAAGTTGCGCTACCTATGAGTTTACCTGTTCCATCAAACCAGGTCTTATCGGATGCGGCATCATTAGGTTCCGTGATGACCATTGAAACCGAAAATCCGTTCTCTGTTTCACATCACACACAAACGCAGTCGGCAGATCAGCAGGTAAGTTATGTCATGACTAATACGATAAAAATAAAATATTTTTATGTCTTGTTACTAGATCATCTGTGAAAGCAACATTGAATACATTCAACTCGAAAATGGAGCTGTAATGCCTCTAATATGTGAAGCTGCTATAAATGAAAACGCAACCGAAGATGAAAACGGTTTAAATAAACGTTGTTGCCATGTTACAGAAGTATTAAATCGACTCGACGAAATAGAGAATGAAATAAAAGCAATAAAAGCTCTTACACTGCAAATGACAAATTTTATGGCCAACATGGATAAATTCATGACAAAAAAAAATGATTCAAGTCGGACTACAATCAAACCAGAAACTGAGAGTTTTTCAGGATGTAAGAAATTTTTATCACTACAAACAAAGGAAGATTTGATAATACTGGAGAAAAATTTAAAAGACGACAATTTTCAAAATCGCATACTCCAATATTGTAAATCGATATTTAATTTAACTGGCAAGCGTGAAGGAACGCCCTTTTTTAAAACCTTCCTACGTAAAATATTATCTCCAAAGATTCTCAAACCGTTTTCTTGGCAGGGAAATCCAAGACTCATGAAAAATTCAGATGGCAGTCATAGTGGCCATAATGAAAGTTTCCGAGGAAACTTCCCAAATTTCGTTCATTTCGTTTTTTTAGTCATAAGAGCGGCAGATTTCGAGTTTACTGACGAGAGTAATAATAAATCATTCTCTAATTTTCTACGGATGAAAAACACAGAAATTAAACGATTCGAGTCTGGTAAAGGAGGTCGTGCAGCTTATACAAGAAAACGTAAAAATCCAAACAATATTGATGATAATCAAAATGTATTAGTCAAAAAGCCAAAAAAGGGTAAGAATGTAAACGACGCTGGTATCCCTAATATAAAAATGGAAAGAAATGAGTTTGATAATAATTCGATTACGAGTGAAGAATCACAAGACGACGATGGCAAGAGTGACACTAGTTGCAGCTCAGAATTTAATGCAGATAATTAGTAGAAACAAATGAATCATATTAAACCTACTACCTTTAACTAATTCTACTTCATTTTTCAGAAATAATAAAAGAAACCTTTGGAAAAATAACATGTATATTCAGTTATTTATTATGAAATGCCTTGAAGTAATAAGTATTGAACAGATTAATTGTAAACGTTTTGTTGTAGCGTATGAATCAGTGGTAGGAATAAACATTTTGGTAAACACTTTTCTCTGATTTCGACGCATACCATTTTCGAATATAATTCTTTAAGTGCGTAATTTGCGGGAGGTTTCAGTTCTACATTTGATGCATATATTTGCAAAGCGGATGATTTTATGGGTTTTATAAAATAATCAACAATTTTCTCGAGAGCATTGCCATATAATGAAATCGTTTTTGTGCGATTATTGAGCAAAATACTCGATACCTTGATTATTTCGTTTTTCTTTGTTAGAATCCAGCAATCTGAATTGGAATTAATATTAATACAGAAAGTTTTGAGTTTTAGGAAGGCATATGATTGTAGTCGGTGCTTTTGAAGATAATGAAGTATGTCATTAGGTAATTTTTTTCTGTCTATTTCATATTTCAATATAGGTTCGTTGTTTGTGAAGTCCGAATCTGGTTGACTAGATAAATTTTGTTGGATTTCGACTATTCGTCGAGCTACTTGAGAAAGTGGCAAATTTCCACTTCTTATAATTCTCTTGAGATAATATAGTCTCGATTCAAATGGGTAAGCATCAAACGAGTCCAACGGTCCAAATCTTTCCACGTCGTCAATTAAATGGATTAGATTGTGCATATTACTGCAGAACATTTGCTCACCATATAAAACTTTCACACCTCTGAGAAAATCTGTTAGTAACGATTTTGCTATTTTATAATTCTGCTTGCTTTGCTCATGACGAATACAGATTTGTATTGCACAAAAATAACGAAGAAAATGCTCGATAATGTTCTCACAGATAAAATATTTTTTTGTAACCACTATGCTTATGTACAGTAAAAATGTTCGGAATTCTGTTGCCTTCCATCGAGAAAGGTGCTCTAATCCCCGAATTGGTCTTAGTATTTCCTTTGGCATTTTACATCCAATCATAAAATTGTTGACTTGCTGAGATTCCGACGAGGACCATTTGGCTTCCATGTTATTAAGTGTACCAGTTTTCCATCCACTTAGGAACCGTTTTGTGATGCCTAAGTCAATCAAATGCAATGAATCACCAATGGGAAAGTCTTTAATCATATCTAATTCTTGAATATTCACCAAAATGCTTGTGAACTTATGATGTCCTTCATCTGCTTTTGTTCGAAATTCCTCGTCGTTTCGTAGGGGTGCGTCCAACTGTGGGAATATCATTTTTCCGAACGCATGAGAATATTCTCCATCAGTTTTGCATTTTTGACATGATCCATATCCGTTATGTCCAATCACACCTGATAGCAAATTTTTTTCAAAAGTTATAAATTGTATGATTAATTTATTAATTACCTCGTAGCATGGCTCGAGCGGGTGTGTCACATATAAAACAGCGCAACGAAACTTTTATAATATTACTGCTTATTCTAATTCCTTGTTGCAACACAACATTTAGTTCTTCAACGAAAGGCCTTAAGAATGCATTTACATTTTTTGGCTTATCTAAAAATAGAAGAAACGTGTTGTAGACATATTTAATATATTTATTTATAATTTTCTAACATTGTCCACAAAATATTCCAACGACCTGAGGTGGAATAAATTTAAGTTCATGGATGTTTACCAATATTGGCCAGAACGATAATGTTGAACTTTTGAAAGTTGGTAGTCCATCGATATTTACGTTTAAAGAAACTTGTTTTAAAACATGTTTTTCACTCGCTGACAGAACATTTATAAGTGCGTGCTGCAAGCCATAATGCCAATATTTACCACCTGTTTCTTCGCTTACTAAAACATTTGTTTTTGAGGGTGTTTGTACAAGAGTTCTGGCATCTTTTGGTAAAGCATTGTCATGAACGTTTGATTTCAATATATTTAGAAGCGAGTTTATGGCAGTGTGTTTGATCTGATGCTAATAGCCCATGATTTAAGGTCTTCTCGCAAATCATAGATATTACTTTTCAATGAGGTATTGTTCAGGCTTGAATCATCGATATCATTGTTTTCATATTCTTCTTCAATGTCCTCCATCGTACTTGATTGAAATTCCGGCCACGATGCGATGTGTGCGTTTTCCATTTGTGGTATTTCACTGTTCCCATCCACCTCCGAAGTGAAAATCGATTTGTTTTTAGCGATATCTAGATTATTCAATGCCTTCTTAATCATTGCATTTTTTTTAGTCGAAAAGCACCGTTTCTTTTTATATTTTTCCAAAGGTGATTATCACTAAACATTTTTCCAAATGTACTGTGCACTAAATTCGCGAAAAAACTGATTGAGCTACCGCAAGCCTTTGCAAGATAAAAAATATTTTTTAAGTTTAAGATGTTTAACACACGCTAAAATCACTAAAAGAACATCGTCTGAATACTTGGTATGTTTAGAGAAAACTAGATCTTCGATGTTCCAACATAGTTATTAAAATCATCTGAAATTCCTATCTATTACATGCATGATACATCTAACTCAAAAGTACATATCTAACTTGTTTTGTAGAAGGACTTATTACTATCAAGAACAACATCTTATTTTAAAGTTGGGAATACATTAAAATAGAATACTGTAAAACAATTAAATGCTTTGAAATGCTCATATGAAACAACATCAACCTGCCAAACATAAAATACTCTTATGAGACACCTATTGAACATCTTATATTATTTTTTCTAATCTAACATGTTTTAATTGTTACTTGGGTTACTTTCGGTACATACAACCGAACAGGTAGACGAACCCCTCCCACTAAAACGTAATTCGGAAGTGCAGAACCGGCGAAGGTCACACGAAAAGAGTCTGATGGATGATACTTTCCATCTTGTGTCGATTTAGAGTGCAATTGCTTGCACTCCAATATCTTCACTGGTTGAAGGTCGGGATTTTTGAAGCGGCCAATCCCATCCTTCAACAGATCTTCGACAGTTAAACTTTCTTCGCGGACCACACCGTCGATCTCCACCATCCGAGAAGGTACGTAGACGCGATATTCCCTCGTGAAAATCTCATTGGTAGCAATGTCGTTTGCTTGTTTTAGATCAGTTACGACAACGCGCAGTTTGTTCGGAGATACCTTGTCCATGTGTTTTACTGCCGAGTAGTGTTTAGCCAGATCTCGAGCAATATTGAGGACTCTGAGGGATTTAGCTATGGGCCGGAAGTATACCACCCACGGGCCATCCGATCCGTCATCCTGATAGACCTTCCGACGGATTGGTGGTTTTCCCAGAGGGGGAGCGGGGATATCCATTTCAGATGTATCACTATCAGGATATTCATCCAAACGTTCCTCATCTCTAGGTTTATCATCATCTTCGACGAGGTTCCCCTCATCGGAAGACATATTTTCTGTGCAGGAGAAACAAAGTCTCCCACACTATCAAGGAAAATAGAAAAAATAGATAGGATAGTGAGAAGTAGGAGAAAAGTTGAAATATAAAATGAAAAAAAAACTACTTCACCGGTATGGTTTGTTGAGCTGATGGGTGAGTTGGTCCTTTGCTTGGATTATTTCTCTCGCGTGACTTTGATGATCCAGTCACTCACTGCTGCTGCCGATGCTATTGAAGCGACAGGTAGAAATGGTCGCAAGCAAGTGTGTATACCACTGTCTGCTGCCGGTGTTTATCACTCGATCGACCACTGGATCTAAGAGAACAAAAAAAAATGTTTCCTCCAGCCCTTGCTAGGGAAACACCTTCGCACTCGAGGTTTTGTAATCGATACCGTCCCGATACGGAGCGAAAAAACAACAAGTGTATCGCGGACGACTGTTCGGATACGAATGATATGCGAGTTGTTTATAGCGAGAAAAGGAAAAAAAGAAAATAAAATTTTAACAAAACTTGCACGAAATCTCGCGAAGGAAAAGCTTTCTAACTGATATTTTTCGCCAAATGCATAGTAAAATCATTTACCTACAATCGTATGTTTTTGATTTTTCGTAAATCGGGTTAGTATTTTAGAAATTTGCAATTTAGGGTGATATTTCGGTGACAAACCAAGAGGAAGCAGTGAGTTGTCTTGCTTCGACCTGACCACGGCGAAGCGCTACCTTAAGGTGAAATGTAGCGTCATAAAATGCGCGCAAAATTTTATACGCTTCAGTTGAACGAACCGTCGCACAAAGCATACCAAGAAAAACGGACACATAGAAACAAGAACTTTTTTCAATGATTGAGCGCAGTGGGTTTACCTCTCGTTATATTGGCTTGTAATTCAATCGTTATTGTTATTGATTACTCTTACACTAGAGCTATAAATCATGAGTAATTATGAATGACTAACATGAGGCTATATGTATATGTATTGACAAACTTGATAACCATGTATATGTCTGAGTTTAGTAGCTAGCATGGATTCTCCTTCAAAAGAACGATTGAAGACGAGATAACATTCAAGTATTTTCGATATCTTTGCCAGTCGTTCACCAGGCCCTTCCCGCCGATGAGATAGAATTAACGTAAAAGTATTTACTTAACTCGCATGATAGAGCGCGGTCGAATTTACTTATCGAATACATTCAATGCCAATATATTCCATTCTAATTGACTTTCATCATCATCTTGAAAGTATTATTTCTGTTGTGTCAATAGGATCGTAGCACTAGCCATGTAATCGAAACTATGCTATGAGTCGGCTGCGAAGTCTGTTAAAACAGAATGGTCAAATTTCTCAAAAGGAATGTAATTCCAAGACTTCCACACCCAGACATTTTCCTGGTGTGGATTCAGTATTCTCCCAATACGGTTCCGCCACTCCTTGTCTGCGAAGTTTGTTGAAACAAATGGTCATATTCAACAATAAATGTAATACCAAGACCTTGCAATGCATTGAACTCAACAGAATGGGACATTATTAGCATTATAAATGACAGTTACTTAGAAAATAAACTATTTCTTACAATACCCATTTTATTGTAATCAACTAGTTTTTATTTCAACACAAAACCCAATGGTGCAAAAATTCGCGTCATTATTTTATATGTAATTTTTGCTCACGATATAATGCCACCGTGCCCACCGTGCATTTCTCACACCACCTCAATACGAAACAGCAGCGCGCAAGCAATGAAAAAAATGCGGAAAAGTTTATCTAAACTTTTTCAAATTTGATTTGATTTTGATGAACTGGTCCGGCGGGAGGGGCCTGGTGAATTATTGTCTGATACTGGTCGAGATATTGGGTTCGATTCCTAATTTGTTCAAGGATCTTCCCGGGTTGAAAATTTTCTTGATCAACCCTGGATAGTAATTGTAATATATAATGTAGTATAGTAATTTCTTTTTGTTCAGCTGCTCTATCGAAGGAATATCTAAGCCTGCTAAGTTAACCAGCTCGTTTCAATTTTTGATTACTGGTTAAAGCATGTAATAGTATTAATTATCACTTAGATAACTCGTTCAGCTCACACCTTTGTAGGGGTATGAGGTGGGACCATCATCATCATCAATTTCGGTTGTTTTAGCTAATATTTCATAATTTTGAGTTGCATTTTCAGATTCTTTGTGAAATTCTGCTACAAACACTACTTTTGAGTTCTAAAATCATCCCCGTGGAACGGAACAGTAACCGTTTATACATTTCAAAAACCAATTACGGCTCGCCAAAGCAAAATTTCAAAATTCTAAGAATACTTAGTTATGATAAATTTGATTTCGAAAACTTAAGTGTTTTTGGTTTTTCGAAAATCGGTCTAATTTTTGAATAATTGATCAAAAACGCGATTTTCGCATTCCGCAAAATTTTATCCGCTTCAGTTGAACGAACCGTCGCACAAAGCGTACCAAGAAAAACGGCCACATAGAAACAAGAACTTTTTTCAATGATTGAGCGCAGTGGGTTTACCTCTCGTTATATTGGCTTGTAAAAAAGACGGGACGTAATGGATTTTAGAATTCTTCACACTTTGAATATATGCTGATTCAATCATCATTGTTAGTGATTACTCTTACACTAGAGCTATATATCATGAGTAATTATGAATGATTAACATGAGGTTAAATGTATATGTATTGACTAACTTGCTAACCATGTATATGCCTGATATTAGTAGCAAGCATCGATTCTCCTTCAAAAGAACGGTTGAAGACAAGAGAACATTCAAGTATTTTCGATATCTTTGCCAGTCGTTCACCAGGCCCTTCCCGCCGATGAGATAGAATTTACGTAAAAGTATTCACCATTAACTTTTTTTCGGAAGCGACTTTCGGAATTGTATAGCATGGTGAGTCTAGAAATGTCTGTTTCAACGATAACGAACCGAAGACCAAACAGCCTCTGGCCTCCGGTGCCAGAAATCATCAATAGTTTAATAATTTCTTAGATTACATTATTGGAATACATTCCAATTATAACTAATAGATCATCATACCATGCAGTTAAAATTAATTAGTGAATCTTTTCTCAAGCACATATTTG
The DNA here is from genome assembly GCF_030247185.1 of Malaya genurostris. Taxonomy (NCBI): domain Eukaryota; kingdom Metazoa; phylum Arthropoda; class Insecta; order Diptera; family Culicidae; genus Malaya; species Malaya genurostris. The sequence continues at coordinate 146,609,672 of NC_080572.1, forward strand.
GGGCACGAAATTGAATATAAAGTTATTTCGTAGTTCCTTATTATTCGATCGATTTTGAAAGCAAAATCAAGCGTTGATTCATTGTATTCATAATAATTGAAAAACCAATGAATTCCAATAAGTTTTCCATGCTGACTGTCTCGATGCTGGCCCTCAATGTTTATCACATTGTTTGTATAAATGACAGCTACTTAGAAAATAAACGATTTCTTACAATACTCATTTTATTGTATTCAAGTCGTTTTTATTTCAACACAAAACCCAATGCTGCATAAATTTGCGTCAATATTTTATATCTATTTTTTGCTCACGATATAATGCCACCGTGCCCCCCGTGCATTTCTCACACCACCTCAATACGAAACAGCAGCGCGCAAGCAATAAAAAAAAATGCAGAAAAGTTTATGAAAACTTTTTCAATTTTCGGTTGTTTTCGCTAAAATTTTATAATTTTGAGTTGCATTTTCAGATTCTTTGTGAAATTCTGCTACAAACACTACTTTTCAATTCTAAAATCATCCCCGTGGAACGGAACAGTAACCGTTTATACATTTCAAAAACCAATTACGGCTCGCCAAAGCAAAATTTCAAAATTCTAAGAATACTTAGTTATGATAAATTTGATTTCGAAAACTTAAGTGTTTTTGGTTTTTCGAAAATCGGTCTAGTTTTTGAATAATTGATCAAAAACCCGATTTTCGCATTTCGCTACATTTCACCTTAAGGTAGCGCTTCGCCGTGGTCACGGGAGTTCGCTGCCTATCCCGGGGTTTCACGCAATTCACCCAAAATTGTTAGAAAACGGAAATTCCAAGAACATACGATTCTAGATAATTAATTTTTCTATCGATTCGTATATAAATTGTGCCTGATAAACGTTTTTATCGAAAGATTTCGTGCGAGTTATAAAAATAAATGAGTTTTTCCTTATTCTTTCGCACGCACACAATGTCAACGCATGCATTGGGGTGTGCAAAATGCCACATGCGGTAGACGCTAACAACATTTCTTTTGTTTTCGTTGTCCGTTCTCTCTGCGTAAACGTTGAACATAGATGAGTAGAAAATGTAAGTAAGTATTACTACTTTGTAAAATAATTTCTATTCATGTTTCAGTAGAACCAGAAATCAGTCATGATTTTCATCGCTACTAGCTTTGACGCTTTGTTGAAAACGTAGCACATCCCTACTTATGCGAGTTGCTTATAGCGAGAAAAGGGAAAAAGAAAACAAAACGTTTTACAAAACTCGCACGAAATCTCGCGAAAGAAAAGCTTTCTAACTGATATTTTTCGCCAAATGCATAGCAAAATCGTTTACCTACAATCGTATGTTTTTGATTTTTCGTGAATCGGGATAGTATTGGAGAAATTCGCAATTTAGGGTGAAATTTCGACGACAAAGCAAGAGGAAGCAGTGAGTTGTCTTGCTTCGACCTGACCACGGCGAAGCGCTACCTTAAATGCAATTTTGGCAACATAGACTACTATTGGTTTCATAGAGCAGTTATGGGACTATCATAATTAATTAGTTTGATTCGGTTTCACGTGGGCAGTTTTCCGCAAAATAATTTTTCCTCTCGACTCACCTTCCATTATACCCAGTACGAAATATTTTGAAAAAACTGTAAAAAATATTAAATGCAATTTGGGCAACATAAGCTACTATAGCTTTCGTAGTGCTTTTATAGTACTATCATAAATAATTAGTTTGGTTCGTTTTCACGTAGGAAGTTTTCCGCAAAATTATTTTCTCTTTCGACTCACCTTCCATTATACCCAGTACGAAATATTTTGAAAAAACTGTAAAAAATATTAAATGCAATGAAGGCAACATAGACTACTATTGGTTTCATAGAGCAGTTATGGGACTATCATAATTAATTAGTTTGATTCGGTTTCACGTGGGCAGTTTTCCGCAAAATAATTTTTCCTTTCGACTCACCTTCCATTATACCCAGTACGAAATATTTTGAAAAAACTGTAAAAAATATTAAATGCAATTTGGGCAACATAAGCTACTATAGCTTTCGTAGTGCTTTTATAGTACTATCATAAATAATTAGTTTGGTTCGTTTTCACGTAGGAAGTTTTCCGCAAAATTATTTTCTCTTTCGACTCACCTTCCATTATACCCAGTACGAAAAATTTTGAAAAAACTGTAAAAAATATTAAATGCAATGAAGGCAACTTAGGCTACTATAGGATTCGTAGAGCAGTTATGGGACTATCATAATTGATTAGTTTGGTTCGTTTCCACGTGGGCAGTTTTCTGCAAAATATTTTTATCTTTCGACTCACCTTCCATTATATCCAGTACGAAATATTTTGAAAACAACTGTGAAAAATATTAAATGCAATTTAGGCAACATAGGCTACTTAAGATTTTATAGAGCAGTTATGGGACTATCATAATTAATTAGTTTGGTTCGTTTTCACGTGGGCAGTTTTCTGAAAAATATTTTTTTCTTTCGACTCACCTTCCGTTATACCCAGTACGAAATATTTTGAAAAAACTGTAAAAAATATTAAATGAAATTTAGGCAACATAGGCTACTAAAGGCTTTGTAGAGCAGTTATGGGGCTATCATAATTAATAAGTTTGGTTCGTATTCACGTGGGCAGTTTTCCGCAAAATAATTTTTTCTTTCGACTCCTTCCATTATACCCAGTACGAAATATTTTGAAAAAACTGTACAAAATAATAAATGCAATTTAGGCAACATAGGCAACTACTATAGCTTTCGTAGAGCTTTTATAGGACTATCATAAATAACTAGTTTGGTTCGTTTTCACGTGGGCAATTTTCCGCAAAATATTTTTCTCTTTCGACTCACCTTCCATTATACCCAGTACGAAATATTTTGAAAAAACTGTAAAAAATATTAAATGCAATTTAGGCAACATAGGCTACTATAGCTTTCCTAGAGCATATATGGGAGTATCATAATTAATTAGTTTAGTTCGTTTTCACGTGGGCAGTTTTCTGCAAAATAATTTTTTTTTTCGACTCCTTCCATTATACCCAGTACGAAATATTTTGAAAAAACTGTAAAAAATATTAAATGCAATTTAGGCAACATAGGCTACTATAGCTTTCGTAGAGCGCTTATGGGACTATCATAATTAATTAGTTTCCGCAAAATATTTTTCTTTTTCGACTTACCTTTCATTATACCCAGTACGAAATATTTTGAAAAAACTGTAAAAAATATTAAATGCAATTTAGGCAACATAGGCTACTGAAAGTGTCATAGAGTAGTTATGGGGCTATCATAATTAATTAGTTTGGTTCGTTTTCACGTGGGCAGTTTTCCGCAAAATTATGTTTTCTTTCGACTCACCTTCCGTTATACCCAGTACGATATATTTTGAAAAAACTGTAAAAAATATTAAATGCAATTTAGGCAACATAGGCTACTATAGCTTTCGTAGAGCACTTATGGGTCTATCATAATTAATTAGTTCGGTTCGTTTTTACGTGGGCAGTTTTCCGCAAAATAATTTTTTTTCGACTCACCTTCCATTATACCCAGTATGAAATATTTTGAAAAAACTGTAAAAAATATTAAATGCAATTTAGTTAACATAGGCTACTATAGGCTTTATAGAGCACTTATAGTACTATAATAATTAATAAGTTTGGTTCGTTTTCACGTGGGCAGTTTTCCGCAGTTTTAGTTTTTTATGATTTTTTAAACAAAATGTTTTGTAACAAATTTTATTTTCATTCATTTGCTTTATACAATGTTTTAGAAATACTTCTTATGATTTACGACAATGCTAGGAAGGAACAATGCTGTTGATGAGCTTTAGTCAGGGACTTCACGTTTTCATAAATCAAATAAACCTAGATTCCCCAGTGTAATAGTAATTTAGTTGAGCAACCCGTGACACCGAAAGCGACGTCTGGTGTAGAATGGGTGCGTAAATGCTCCTAAAATGCATGTACAAAGTTACCTGCGCATTTAACACAACCAGAGCTTGTAACCGTTACCTCTATTCCAAAATGCAGTATAAAACTTGGTGATTTTTGCGCCACTCTCGCGGATACCGAGAGATCACCAGTCGCGTTTAGTTGCCCGACTATATTGTTTTAGCATGAGATTCCTCAGGAGAATTAGCTCGAACGGTTACTAAGTTACGTTTAACAAAACTAGAAAAACTTCTAAATTCAAATTCGCCAAAATACCACCTTGTCACAACAACCAATCGTTCACACTTTTCCGGTACCTGCAACAAATAATCGACTCGAGAACAAAATACCAAAGTGGAGAAAAACCAACGGAAGTAAGAGTGAGTTCTTACAAAAGGATTCTGCTCAAAGGCAACGGAAACTAGAAAACGTAAATTTTAAACTTATATTTTTCATTCCACTCGGTGTATTATAAACGGACGTTCAGGTAGGACAATTGTTTTATACGACGGCAAGAAAACGTTTACATGGCCATGAAACTTGGTGACATACCTGCGCAGGTTTTTAGCAGCAATGATGGTGACGGAAACAGCTCCAAAGCCGACTCTAGGGGTCGGCGATGCCGGCTGGCGGGTAAAGATGGCGTGACCAGTGATGGCGACTCATGTGCGTATGGCCGAACTAAAGGTGCGGAGTGTGGTTCGGCTGGACGGAAGACTTCCGATTTTTCTCGACAAGAGCTTCTGCAACGCTAGGAAGCCGTGCAGACCCGGGATTATCCGCAGTAGTGGCCAACGTACCCTAGAAGGACCTCACGTACTAAGATTCCGCATCGATCCTTGCCACGATGAAATGAAACCTCTACTTTGGATTTAGCAAATCGGTACGCAATTGACCACGTATCTCGATCGCCAGCTCTTGGGAACGGCCACAGAATGTAACGAAACGGCCTGAACACGCGCGATATTTGGTTATCGCCGTGAAAACTTTGCAAACGTAAACCCACTAAACTCCGTTTGACTGCCTTGGCGGCGGGCCTTGAACGACACTCGAGCTCTAATCACTACACGCATACAACATTCCTTCCGAACGGCGTCACTCCGACGAACGATTTCAGCCCGTACAAAAACGCCCGTTGGACGAGCGCTGCTGTCCAACATGAACGTAATTAATTTAGGATTCGCGAAATAAATATATTTTTATCATTTACCTTTTTTTACTTATAAGTTCTATGCACACTTGAACAGAATTCACTTGTTTTCAATTACGGTATCATTAACCGGAAATTTAAAAAATCTAACAGAAAAAAAAAATTACTAAACTAAAACTTACACACTCTTTTTTTCAAATTTAATATTACCTCTAACTACAATTAGCTAAAACTCAAGCAAATATAATTTCAGAAAAACCACTATACACTTTTGGTGAACTTCTGTTCTCCAGCCGATACGTCTGCGAAATGGACGAATGTGAATTTCTTTTCATCCAAGACACCTCGGATCTTTTGTGACGATTTAGCGGGTTATTTGCAACATGGCAGCGCCCATGCTAAGGCGGCAAATTTATGTGGTATAGCGAAAATATTTGCCCTACTTTAGTCAACCCCTCAAATTTCATACTACCGACATCTGGAAGCGATTAGACTCACTAGCAACATAATTACATAAACTTTTTTCATGTAGATGTTCCATTTTTATAGCAACGTGGTAATTTATAGCTGCTGTAGCTAGGACACATTCGTTGTGAAACATTTTATAATACGAATGAGTAAAATTAATCAATTTTCGATTACCGAATTTTGCTAAATTCCATTTTTACCGCAAAATTGTAAAATATGTTACATCACTCCACTCAAGTTTATGAAAATTTGATCAATGGAAAATTGATCAAATTTTTATAACCCTAACCTTACTCAACATTAAAATTTTTAGTAATGAAAACTAAAGTTCTCGTACCGGTATAAACATTATTTGTGTAAGCCATTTATGCAGGTTAATATTTTGTAGTAAATCATTGGTGTGTTTACCAACTATAATCCAATATTTCTGAAGACGTACAAAATTAACGGAACGTAACCCAGATTTTTGCAGCGTTTGCATTATATCAGAAATTATCTGACCAACTACTGAACGTTGCAAGAAATTTGAAAAATTTTGCCTCGAATCAATCACATCAATATTCTTACTGACTCATTCATTGATTTTCAGCACTTTAACGAAAACGGAGACGTAATTTATAAATTACAATAACATGTGTTTTACATTCTCAAAATTATTCTATTTGAAATATTTCGTAAGCACCTGTACTATAATTTATAGCATATATTAAATTACACCATAAATATTACTGCATAAATGGCAACACTGGCGATTCTGACAGTTATACGAAAGCTTGTTTACTTCTAAGTTATCAAAATGGATAGTGTTGTGAACGTCGTACGGAAAAATTCGTTCGGAAGTGCAAGGTAATTTAATTGAACTCTTTCCTAATATTATCAAACCGTTATGCGTATTTTATTAAATATTTTTTACACTGATAAATTCTTTATTTCAGGACTCTAATCTACTGAGGACTAAAGCCAATTAGGAATCCAGCGGATGACGGTTGCCATCTTTGTCGTATGCTGACAGTTGAGCATACAATGTTTTATTTTGGTGCTGCGGGTGCTGCAGCTTTCACGGAGAGTACTCTGTGTTCTAAAATATTAACAATTACTAATCATTTTTGTTTTTTTTGTTTCAGGTGATCATATATGTATTTATTTTTAAGCTGCAAGGTTTTACGTAGGATAGCCCGGATCTACGTTTTTATTTTTATATATATATATATATATATATATATATATATATATATATATATATATATATATATATATATATATATATATATAAATATATATATAAATATATATATATATATATATATATATATATATATATATATATATATATATATATATATATATATATATATATATATATATATATATATATATATATATATATATATATATATATATATATATATATATATATATATATATATATATATATATATATATATATATATATATATATATATATATATATATATATATATATATATATATATATATATATATATATATATATATATATATATATATATATATATATATATATATATATATATATATATATATATATATATATATATATATATATATATATATATATATATATATATATATATATATATATATATATATATAGGACTAACTATTATTAACCTAGATTAAGTAGCTATAGTTTGTAACGGTAGGAACTAAAATCTCGCTTGTAAACTAACTCGTTAGGAGGCTTAACCAGGAGTAGGTAGTAAATTTGCAGCGATATTTAAGTTATTACTCGTTTCTCTTGTCTAGTTTCTTAGGTTGATCTGTTCCGCATTCTTTTCCTTGAATTCGTTTTTTTTAACCTGTTTTTAATTTTAAAATTTGTCACTCCGAAGAAGGTTCATAGCTTTTAATTCTCCTCGACTAGAATTTCTTTAAAAATGAGGCGTGGAAAATGCCGATTGGCTTTCCCGATAAATCCTCCAGTTCATAACTGTCACCTACAACAGTTTTTACTTTGGCCTCTGTAAATTTTGGTGCCAGTTTGGCGCAAAAGTCTTTCCCTTTATCAGACAGAAAGGTGCTTTTCTCGAGTACTTTTTCCCCAAGCTGATATTTCGGTGCTTTCGCGTTAGATCTCAGGTTGTAGTACTTCGCCTGTTTCTCATATGCTTCCTTTAAATTTTTCTTTACTTGGTCGTAGAGATTTTCTTCATCTTCTTCTGAAAGGCCATGCTCTTGTTTTGAATTATTCATGCTTTCTATTGTTTTATATTCTCGTCCATTTGATATCATATTTCGTCCGAATGTTAGAAAATAGGGAGTATATTTGGTAGAATCATGGATAGAATTCCTTATTGCACATGCAATGTTTTGGATATTGTCTGCCCATGTTTTATGATTATTTTTTATGGTTGCCCTAATTGCGGTGGTAATAACTCTATTTACCCTTTCAGAGTTATTCACTTGTGGGTGATAAGATGGGGTTAGCCAATGCGTTATTCCATAGGTTGATAGGAGGTCTCCAAATATTTTAGATGTAAATTGGCTACCATTATCCGTTAGCACTATTTCTGGTGCTCCAAATAATAAAAATATGGATTGTTCCAAAAATTGGACCAAGGAACTAGCAGTTGCTTGCCTAAACGGTTGTGCTAGGATGAACTTCGTGAATACATCCGTCACTACAAGTAGGCATGTACTTCTTGCCTTTCCAGATGCTGGAAAAGGGCCTAAATAATCAAGGGTTATAAATTGCCAGGGATGGTCGCAATGCTTCTTTTGAGAGCCCATAGGTGGAGTTGCATTGATGTTATTATTTTTTGATATTTTGCATGGTAAACAAGATTGGCAAAAAAATTTCGTATCTTGGGCCATTTTTGGCCAATAAACTTTCTGTTTCAATTTCGCAATTGCTTTTTCATATCCTAGGTGGGCTGGTTCATGATCAGCTTTAATTAATTGTACTCTTTCGTTTAACGGTGGATAGTACTTCCAGCAAAATCGTTTATCTTGAATTTTCGCCATATCCGGAACATGTTTATAGATCTTTCCTCCGATGACCTTAAAGTCTTTATATTTATCTGCACATTTTGTTATTTTATTGCATAGATCAGTATAATCTTCGTCAACTATTTGAATAGTTTCTATTCGAGATAAACAGTCTGCAAGAATGTTATCTTTCCCTCTCCTATACTGTATGACAAAATCATAGGATTGGAGTTTCAACGCCCAACGGAGTAAGCGAGAATTTCCGTTGGCTGCTGTAATTGAAAATAACCACGTTATGCTTTTGGCATCAGTGATTACCGTGAAGGTGGTCCCTTCTATATAGTGCCTGAAATTTTCGATCGCGAGAAGAACTGCAAGGCATTCTTTCTCGGTTGCTGCATATTTGCGCTGAGTACTTGATAATTTCTTGCTGAAATACCCAATAATTCTTTTTCCTTCTGGAAATTCTTGTAACAGTGCTGCCCCTACTGCAAGCTGGGATGCATCGGTTTCGATTATAAAAGGTTGATCGTACCGTGGGTTTGCCAGCACCGGTGAAGATGTTAGCACAGATTTTAGTTCGCTGAGGGCATTATCGGCCTCTTCAGTCCACTTGATTTTTTTTGTTTTTTTCAAAAGATCTGTTATTGGAGCTGTAACGTGGCTATAATTTTTTATAAATTTTTGGTAGAAACCCATTAAACCCATCAGTCGTCTCACATCACGAATCGTTTTTGGACGAGAGTAGTTTAGTATTGGTTCCAATTTACTGCTATCTATGGCAAGCCCATTTTCAGTTAACAAGTAACCTAAATACCGAATTTTCTTCCTACAAAAGCGACTTTTTTCAACCGAAATTGTTAAACAAGCCTTTTGCAGCCGCTTAGCAACTTCTTGAAGCAGACGAAAATGCTCCTCTAGCGTTTCCGTGGCCACCACTATGTCATCTAGGTAGATGAACACATAGGGTTCCAAATCGAATCCTATTGCTTTATTCATTAATCTGTTCATAGTAAACGGAGCATTTTTGAGTCCAAATGGGACTACTTTGAATCGAAATAGTCCTTTAGGAGTTCGAAACGCTGTGAGATTTCTTGAACTTTCCTTCAATGGTATTTGAAAATACGCATCCTTTAGGTCAATTGTGCTAAAGTATTTAGCTTTTTGCAGCCTATGAAAAATTTCATTCATGTTTCGCATGGGATAAGCGTCTTTTTTCGTAATGAAATTTATTCTTCGAGAGTCTAAACAAACTCTAATTTTCCCACTTGGTTTCTTTACTGGAACCAAAGGGCTAGCGAACTCACTCGTGCATTCTTCGATTACATCGAGTTGTTCATAACGCTTTAATTCCTCTTCAATTTTCTCCCATATACGCGGTGAATATCGGTACATCGGCAAATCTCTCATTTTTCCTCCGTCACTAACTTCAATTTCGTGTTCAATTAAAGTCGTTCTTCCTAATTTTGATTCACTAGTCAGTGGAAATAACTTGATCGTGTCTTTAAGTTGCCTTTTTTGTACCTCAGTAAGTTCGTGTTCTGTTTCAATAGTCTCGATTATTTCTTCTGGATTGCTGGGAAGTTCTAAAGACGTTACGTCGAGTGAATCATCCTCTTCTGGCTGAGATGGATGCCAAAGTTTCTGTTCCTGTTCCGTGAGGTCCAGTGAACTTATTTCAAAATGTATCTCTTTTTCTACAAATCCTTGTTCTATCCAATGTTCTGTCGAAAGATGGCTTATCAATGGCTGTCTTGCACAGTCTATACTTCCCAGATCTATTTGTACGTTATTTTCGGTCATAACTGGACGTATTTGAAATGCGTTCCAGAAATCCATTCCCAAAATAAGAGGTTTTGAAAGTTTTGGTACAATTATAGTTGGGATAATTTTGGTTATTCCCGCGAATAAATATGGAATATTGGCGTAGCCAACACATGTATGTTCCGTGTTATCGGCTGTATTGATTGTCACATTAGCTTTAAATAATTTAAACCCGTGAATTTCCAACGTTTCGTTGAATTCAGTACGCTTATACTGGCCCCTGAGTCTAACAAGGCGATTATCTCTGTTCCTAGAACTGAGACGCGAATTTTTGGACATAAATTTGGGTTGACTCTAATCATCAACGTTTCTTGTGTAATATTAGTTTGTGATGGAGTCGTTTCGTTTGGAACCGTAATGCTTATGACAGACATGTGATATCGGTATCACTGTACACCATGAAATCACATGTCTGTCACCCTGAATCACGGTGGTATCACGCGAGCATCATGATACAACGGTGATTTCCGTACTACGGTCATTCATCGTTGTACTGCGCAAAATCACATCACTGTTTACTGCTACCAGCGCCATTGGCGAGCGATGGTGAACTCATGAAACAATATTTCCTTCTTCTGAGCATCAAATAATAAACAACCATCGTCATATTTTGAAAAAAAAAATTTCGGTAAAATGTTAACAAGCAGCATAAAATTTATATACTTTGTAGCATATTTTCAAAAAGCAGTCAAACCAAGAAATATTCATTAATTTGGTGAAGTTTTGAAATAAAAATAAGGAAAACAATTCATTCAAATTTGTACAAAAAATCAGCACTATTGAGTAATTATTTTCTATTCAATAACAAGTAAGATTATTGTTGAAATGGATTTAAAAACATGATTCATATTTTGAATGCACATGTGGTAAAAATAAGCGATAAATATCCAATACATGAATAAACCAATTGTGTAATCATCCTGTTTATTGATGACCTATCGAAATTCCATTTATAACATTGGTCCCCTATATTCACTGCTGGAAACTCTAAATCTTCTTATTACTTCGTCTTGTGTCATCGGGTTGAATGCCGTTCGATGGAAAGAAAACTTGTTTTTAAATTGTTTAGAAAGAGTCTTATTTTGGGTATGAATAGAGAGAACAGCGAATCATGTCTTTCAATGTGTGTAAATTGAAGCAGAACACGTACCAAGTTACATATTCAATTTAAGAAATACTTGTAATAGTTTTCAGTGTTACTTCATGAATATAGTATAACAACTTTAAACTTCTCAAAATCCTAATAAAACCATTATCAGATTATATTCCAGTGTAGTAGACCGTTTTTCATAAGATTTCTGAAGCACTTTGCTATTATATAATAGCATCAAACCTATGCCAAAATTCAAGAAGGCTTTAAATTCAGTTTTATGATGAACATAATCCTTTTTATGAAAATTTCGTGATGAATAAACTGTTACGTTGACAGAATTTTTCTGAAATATGTGTGTGCCATGCTGTTTCTGATGGTTACATACTAATAATATCTTAGATTTATTTACTATTTTGAGACTCAATCTTAATAGTTTATGCGCTCTTATTTTTATCGTGAATATGCGGGTGGAAAAGGAATTATGACTGAACACCTTCAAATTTATGAGGATTTGGGAAAAGTCGGTAAGATTTACAAACAAAATTTAGTGATTCATCACCATTTTGGTAGAAATCAGCGTCGTTGCAAAAAAATAGTGCTCGTGTTCCGAAAATTAGTTCTAAAAGCCTTTCATATTTCCTCCATTCTATATTTATATTTGTTTTTTTATTTTTATCAGTGAATGTTACGGTAGAACATCAAAATTATGAACATCTAATTTTCTCTAATGCTAATTACATTTAAACAATGATATGAGTGATACTGTCATCCAATGAACACTCACACACAAATAGATTAATAGCTAAGACAGAGACAAGATTATATCTGTCATAAATTAGTTGCTAGTAATAATCTTCAAACCACAAAAATTTTTGGTTTCTATATTATCGATCATCGGAGCTGGGAAATTAAGCTAAATTTTGAGTTTTCACAATACATTCATTATGTGCGCAAAACATGTCTGTCACCTCATCGTTGTACGCGTACAACGTTGTACAGAAATCATTGTACGGAAATCACATGTCTGTCAGCGGTATAATCGGTTGCGAGATGCTATGGTTCCCTTTTAAACACCCCGCTTTCAGTTTAACGGTTGCTGTTGTTTAGGTGCTGGATGGTTGCGCTCGCACGTTCTTGTAGTTCTCCCAAGGTTTCCGCACGCATAGCAAAAAACTTTTTTGGGCTCTGAACATGCACGCCAAATATGTCCAGGTTTTTGGCAATTCCAACATTTGGATACTACGGTTTCAGAGATTTTTGTAGGCTTTCGCTGTATAACATTTACAGAAATTTCCTCTGATGATGAATACTCATCATCGGAGCAGGTTTCAACACTTAAAGCGTGAACCTCATTTCTAGCGTTGTAGCTTGATCGGTATAAGTTAGGATCATTTGCATCTATTCTATGATTGAGATCCAATAAATGATCTAAATCATATACGTTGATTGTAGCTAGTTTCGAGCGATAGTGAGGGCGCATATTTTCCCACACTATTTCAAAAATTGTTCGTAAAGAGTGTGGTTTCTTTAAGCATTGGTTGAGTTTTTCAATCTCAGTCACAAATGCAACAAACGTTTCTCCTTTCTTCTGTTTCAATTCTCTCAATTGACTACGAATTCCACGGTCGCGGTTAGGGTTACCGAATCTAAACCGAATTTCACTTTCGAATCTCCGCCAAGACGTACAGACGTGTTCTCGCGTGAACCACCAATCGCTTGCTTCCCCCTTTAATTTATAGTGAATTTTATCCAAAAGTTCGTGCTCGTCGACCCTTTCGTGCTTGGCCAATTTTTTGACGCGATTCAAAAAATCTTCTATTTGCATAGACCGATTATCGCCCGAGAAATATGTGTCCCAATTTTCGACTTTCGAACGCCCGTTTCTATTCCGTTCGCGGCGAGTTCTTCCGTACTCTTCCGATGACGAAGACCTGTGCCTGCTACGGTAGTATCTTCGCCCTTCATCTCGCGATCTGTCTCTGCTGGACCTGAATGGTTTTCTTCCATTTCGACCATGTCTTCGATTTGTACTTCGATCACTACTTTCACCCGACGAAGATACCGTATACCGATAACGGTAATTACTACGCTCTCTACTTTGCTTTCTTCGACGGTTTTTTCCCATTTCTTTATAACTAGAAGTAGTTTCTTCCCCCTCGCTTTGGTACTTTGACCCACGTGTGTGTTCTCTTCTACCTCTGGAACGTTCTACCGATGATGTGTCAGATCGTTTTCTACTTCGTCTTTGCCAACTATCAAGTCGTTGATTACGCCTGGATGAATGAAGGAGTTCTCGAGATTGTTTTGAATCTTTAGACTCGGTTTTATTCCCTATACTAAGTTTTGAAAACGGTACCTCGGGTATTTCCGACGATTTTATGTTTTCCTTTGGAATCGCACCCGTGCTGCGTTTATCATACTTGTTTGACTTACTGACCTTCCGATCAGTATCCGTTACGATTTCGCGTTTGTTGGACGTTTCTCGCGGTTCAGGATCTGTTTCTTCGGCAGAACAGTCCGGATCGTATGTTACCCTTTGGTTAAACGCGCGTAAAATACCCTCTACCTTCATGCAATATTTTGTTTTTAATTGAATTTGTTCTTCGGTGTTTGCTTCTGATGATGCTATTCGTATGAGGACGTGACGAAGTCGAGAAATGTCTGCGTAGTCAAATTGCTTTTTTAATCTGGCTAACATTTGTTCAATCTTTCCCTCCATCTCTTTTATCTCCTCTTCTATCGCTAAATGCGAAACAAATTTACGAGGTTCTCTTCGTTCCTCTTTATAAACTCTACGTAACTCTCTTTTCTTATCATCTTTTTTTGCCCTTTCGTCAACAAATAGCTGACGTAACGCGATTTCAAAATCTAATTCCTCATCATCTAAATGATCAGGATTCGGTAATATATACCATCTACCCATTTTATATCTCTAAATATTTAATATATTCTAAAAAAAACAGAATTTAAAAAAAATATATGTGTGTTGAAAATCCAATGCACTTATTCTAGCACTTAATAATATGAACGGTAATCGGTAAAAAAAATTCAAAACAATCAATTCAATATTGATTCAAAAAATCAATACAATATTAATGTATAATAGAACAAAATAAAATGGTGTAACTTCAAAAACCAAATTATGCCTGTTTTATGAACAAAGTTTCTGTTTTTATTTAAACCTTGACCCAAAACACTAAATAGATTTTTTTTTGCGTTGGGCGCCAATGTAACCGTTACCTCTATTCCAAAATGCAGTATAAAACTTGGTGATTTTTGCGCCACTCTCGCGGATACCGAGAGATCACCAGTCGCGTTTAGTTGCCCGACTATATTGTTTTAGCATGAGATTCCTCAGGGGAATTAGCTCGAACGGTTACTAAGTTACGTTTAACAAAACTAGAAAAACTTCTAAATTCAAATTCGCCAAAATACCACCTTGTCACTGTAGAGTTCTGACAATAAATAAAACGATCATTTGTTTCAGTGTACGGCTGCTGAATTCAGCTGCAAAATATTAACTCGATAATGTGTATTCCTCGTTAGTAGTATAATGACAATCGGATCATTCATGGATACGTGGCGGACGTGAGTAGACGTGTTTTGAGCGCGGATCGACCACGACTGGACTCAACAATTTGGCGCAGCCGGTAGAATGGTCAGTATCAATCAAAAGAATCTCTTTATAGGGCGGCGTCCGAGCAAATAAATTCAATTTGAAGAATAAAACTGCGCTGTGCAAAAGTTAATACTGGTGGCTGTAGTAACAATGAGAGAAAGAGTTTTTTTTCTCAAGATGGCGGCTTCCAAAGTTCAACAAATTTAAATAAGCGAGTCCGGTGAGAAAATACCGTAGCGCTGGATGAAGCTAGTCCGATATGTATCGAAGCGCTAATGTGATCACAGTAAAAAAAAATCATAGCGTTAATCAAAAGCGAGTCCGGTAAAGTAAAATCCGTAGCGCTGATCGAAGCGAGTCCGATTCAAATCGAAGCGCTGAAGTGATCACTGTAAATCGTAGCGCTACTCAAAGGCGAGTCCGATTAGAAAACCAAATGCTATGTAAATATAGCGAGTCCGGTAAAAAAAAAAAAACTACCGCAGCGCTGAGTGTGTAAATAACCAAGTGGCAAATCTTCTGCCAGCCATGGTGTGGCGAAATTGAATGGTTGCATCTCCGTTAAATAATGTGTTTTTTTCTTTTCTCTGTGCTGTTATATTTTAGATGAATGGTGATGAAACGTACCGAATGCCGTTAGGCACGTTCAATGACAAAGCTGATTCCCATGATTTGCGCCGAGAATGGGAAGAGTGGCACCGAGCCTTCGAACTTTACCTTGAAATGCGAAATATCGAAGCACAGCACGATAAGCTGGTAACTATGCTGGCAGTTGGAGGAAGAGGACTGCAGCGTATATTTTTCAATTTGCGTCCTGGGGCGGAGGAAATTACACCAGAACCCGTGAAGATCCCACTGATGCCACCGGAAATTCCAGAGTATGACAATGCCATTAAGCGTCTGAAGAAATTTTTCGTCGGCAAGAGAAACGAACGGGTGGAACTCGAGGTTTTTCGTTCGATTAAGCAGTCAAGCCAAGAGTCATTAAACAATTTCATTCTGCGATTGCGCTCTCAAGCCTCGAGATGTGAGTTTTCCAGCCGTGAAGAAACTGAGATCCTTCAACAGATCACAATGGATGCCCGAGACGACAAAGTAAGGGACAAAGGACTTGAAAATACAATGACCCTGGATGAGGTTATCAACTATGCTATAAATCGCGAAATTCTCGTGAACCAAAGGAAGAAGCTAAAACCATTCCGAGGAGAAACGGAACTAAACCACGTTAGTTCGGGACAAAATCGAAACAGAAATGCAAGTCTAAAACGGGATTCGAAAGGGTATCGTCAATTTGAAAGACAACCTTACGGTAGACAAGGTGAATCAAGGAAACAGCATGGCCGTTTCGGAGTTCAATGCGACCGCTGTGGATCAACAAGACATGCAAGGGATTCTCGTGAGTGTTTCGCTCGAGGTGCGACGTGTAATCGTTGTGGACATAGGGGACACTATGCCAGGAAATGCATCGCAAATAGTAGCAGCCAACGAGAGTCTCGCTATGCCAGACGTGCAAATGATGAAGATGTAACTAACTCTTTGGAAAGCTCAAAAGAAAAATGGGAAGAAAATGTACCTCACCGTCCGACTGCAGATGATGTGGCTAAGGTAGAGTAGGGTTCTTATTTTTATTATAGGTCCATTGAAGTATTGTACAAGGACCATTTTTTTAATTAACGGTTTTAAATAAAAACTTGTGCAATAAACTTTATTTTGCTAGGTGAATACGCAATCCCTGGATGTAAATAATGGGACCATACTCTGCCAGATCGATACGGTAGAGGTAGAATTTGTAATTGATTCGGGAGCTTCGATAAATACCGTTACAGAAAATGTTTGGAATGAATTACATACAAAAAATGCACGCATTTTTAAAACAAAATATAAATGTGATCGTCAGTTTCATGCTTACGCCAGCAATCAGCCCTTAGACGTGTTGGCCATGTTTGAAGCTTGGATATTTGTAAACTCATCGAAGCCCAGATCCTTCGCCGAGTTCTTTGTTGTTAAGAAAGCGCGTAGATGCCTGTTGAGTAAAAAAACATCTGAGGAACTACGAATTCTCAAAGTTGGTTTGGATGTTTTCCACGTCGATACGCATTTAAAACCTTTTCCAAAGTTTCCGGGAATCTTAGTGAAGTTGGCTATCGACCAAGCAGTACCGCCAAAAAAGTGGCATACCTTCGGATTCCTGCAGCAATGGAAAAAAGGGTAGATGATAAGATTCAAGAGATGTTGCAAACTGATGTCATTGAGCGAATAATCGAGTCTCCTGATTGGATATCTCCAATGGTGATAGTGCCAAAAGGACGAAAGAGGAACACGATAAGCGATTAGAGCATGTGCTTGATATTTTAAAACGTAACAATGCAATGCTCAATGAGAGAAAATGTGTCATCGGAGTAAGAGAACTTCAGATATTGGGATTCAAGGTAATCGAACAAAATGTGTGATCGGAGTAAAATAATTATATATATATATATTGGTTTTCAAGGTAAGCGAATATGGCATCAGCCCATCGGAAGAGAAGGTTTCTGCTATCAAAAATTTTCGTTTGCCTTCATCCAAAGAGGAGGTACGAAGTTTTCTTGGACTAGTTAATTTTGTAGGACAGTTTATTCTAAATCTGTCCACTAGAAGTGAACCTCTGCGAGCATTTATTCGTGGTGATGTCGAATCATTTGGCGAGGAACAGAGAACAGCTTTTGATGATTTGAGACTCGAGTTGGTTAACAATGTTCGTAAATTAGGTTTTTTCGATCCTAATGACACTACTGAGCTGTACGTTGATGCTTCGCCGGTGGGGTTGGGGGCTGTTTTGACGCAGCGAGATCTTAACGGTGTGCCGCGAATTATAAGCTTCGCTTCTAAAGGCCTCACATCAACCGAAAGGGTGTATCCGCAAACACAACGCGAAGCACTAGCGGTTGTATGGGCGGTCGAGAAATTTTACTTGATGCTTTTTGGCCTGCAGTTCACCGTTTTTACGAATCACAAATCTCTCGAATACATATATAGTGGCAAACACCAAAATGGAAAACGCGCTTGCTCCAGGGCAGAGGGTTGGGCACTTCGTTTGCAACCCTATACTTTCGAAATCAAGCATATTCCCGGGTCTGCCAATATTTCCGATGCACTCTCTCGACTAGTAACCATAGTCAGCCAAAGAAAATGGGCTGCGGAGTGTGGTTCGGCTGGACGGAAGACTTCCGATTTTTCTCGACAAGAGCTTCTGCAACGCTAGGAAGCCGTGCAGACCCGGGATTATCCGCAGTAGTGGCCAACGTACCCTAGAAGGACCTCACGTACTAAGATTCCGCATCGATCCTTGCCACGATGAAATGAAACCTCTACTTTGGATTTAGCAAATCGATACGCAATTGACCACGTATCTCGATCGCCAGCTCTTGGGAACGGCCACAGAATGTAACGAAACGGCCTGAACACGCGCGATATTTGGTTATCGCCGTGAAAACTTTGCAAACGTAAACCCACTAAACTCCGTTTGACTGCCTTGGCGGCGGGCCTTGAACGACACTCGAGCTCTAATCACTACACGCATACAACATTCCTTCCGAACGGCGTCACTCCGACGAACGATTTCAGCCCGTACAAAAACGCCCGTTGGACGAGCGCTGCTGTCCAACATGAACGTAATTAATTTAGGATTCGCGAAATAAATATATTTTTATCATTTACCTTTTTTTACTTATAAGTTCTATGCACACTTGAACAGAATTCACTTGTTTTCAATTACGGTATCATAAACCGGAAATTTAAAAAATCTAACAGAAAAAAAATTACTAAACTAAAACTTACACACTCTTTTTTTCAAATTTAATATTACCTCTAACTACAATTAGCTAAAACTCAAGCAAATATAATTTCAGAAAAACCACTATACACTTTTGGTGAACTTCTGTTCTCCAGCCGATACGTCTGCGAAATGGACGAATGTGAATTTCTTTTCATCCAAGAAACCTCGGATCTTTTGTGACGATTTAGCGGGTTATTTGTAACATGGCAGCGCCCATGCTAAGGCGGCAAATTTATGTGGTATGGCGAAAATATTTGCCCTACTTTAGTCAACCCCTCGAATTTCATACTACCGACATCTGGAAGCGATTAGACTCACTAGCAACATAATTACTTAAACTTTTGTCGTGAATACGACTTACTTTACTATGGGGCGCCTTTTCAAAATTAGCCATATGGAAGAATGGGCAGAACTTAATCGCGAATATCTCGACTTGTATTAATGGTAGCAACATAATTCTTTCACCATTTCATCAAAAATATGATCAGGAATTCAGGATAATATTTTGAACAGTGTGCGATAACCACAAACAACTCAAAAATTAAGTTTTCATAAAATTTGAAAACAACGCGGAAAACTTTTTACTTTCGCTTGGGTTTTTCGCGCAAGGACGACGATTTTGAGATAGTCAGGCACATATCTTCAACTGAATGCGTATAAAAGGGGAACCGTGGTCGAAAATCGATCATTTCTTTTCGTGCGTTCGATGGAAGCAGACGTCGTGGGAGTGGAATCATCAACCAGCAGCGACAGAGAATGCACCTTCTGCGTGGTTAATAAAAACCTCAAACGCTCAGGTCGCATCTGTCATTCGCTTGCTGGCCACCGAGGCGCGAGGACCAGCCAGCAGCAACAGCGGGAGTTAACCAGAAGCGAGAGAGAATGCACCTTCTGCGTGGTTAATAAAAACCTCAAACGCTCAGGTCGCATCTCTCATTCGCTTGCTGGCCATCGAAGCGCGTGGACCAGCCAGCAGCAGCAGCGGGAGTTAACCAGAAGCGAGAGAGAATGCACCTTCTGCGTGGTTAATAAGAACCTCAAACGCTCAGGTCGCATCTCTCATTCGCTTGCTGGTCATCGAAGCGCGTGGACCAGCCAGCAGCAGCAGCGGGAGTTACCAGAAGCGAGAGAGAATGCACCTTCTGCGTGGTTAATAAAAACCTCAAACGCTCAGGTCGCATCTCTCATTCGCTTGCTGGCCATCGAAGCGCGTGGACCAGCCAGCAGCAGCAGCGGGAGTTAACCAGAAGCGAGAGAGAATGCACCTTCTGCGTGGTTAATAAAAACCTCAAACGCTCAGATCGCATCTCTCATTCGCTTGCTGGCCATCAAGGCGAGAGGACCAGCCAGCATCAGCAGCGGGAGTTAACCAGCAGCGAGAGAGAATGCACCTTCTGCGTGGTTAATAAAAACCTAAAACGCTCAGGTCGCATCTCTCATTCGCTTGCTGGCCATCGAAGCGCGTGGACCAGCCAGCAGCAGCAGCGGGAGTTAACCAGCAGCGAGAGAGAATGCACCTTCTGCGTGGTTAATAAAAACCTCAAACGCTCAGGTCGCATCTCTCATTCGCTTGCTGGCCATCGAAGCGCGTGGACCAGCCAGCAGCAGCAGCGGGAGTTAACCAGAAGCGAGAGAGAATGCACCTTCTGCGTGGTTAATAAAAACCTCAAACGCTCAGGTCGCATCTCTCATTCGCTTGCTGGCCATCAAGGCGAGAGGACCAGCCAGCAGCAGCAGCGGGAGTTAACCAGCAGCGAGAGAGAATGCACCTTCTGCGTGGTTAATAAAAACCTCAAACGCTCAGGTCGCATCTCTCATTCGCTTGCTGGCCATCGAAGCGCGTGGACCAGCCAGCAGCAGCAGCGGGAGTTAACCAGCAGCGAGAGAGAATGCACCTTCTGCGTGGTTAATAAAAACCTCAAACGCTCAGGTCGCATCTCTCATTCGCTTGCTGGCCATCGAAGCGCGTGGACCAGCCAGCAGCAGCAGCGGGAGTTAACCAGCAGCGAGAGAGAATGCACCTTCTGCGTGGTTAATAAAAACCTCAAACGCTCATGTCGCATCTCTCATTCGCTTGCTGGCCATCAAGGCGAGAGGACCAGCCAGCAGCAGCAGCGGGAGTTAACCAGCAGCGAGAGAGAATGCACCTTCTGCGTGGTTAATAAAAACCTCAAACGCTCAGGTCGCATCTCTCATTCGCTTGCTGGCCATCGAAGCGCGTGGACCAGCCAACAGCAGCAGCGGGAGTTAACCAGCAGCGAGAGAGAATGCACCTTCTGCGTGGTTAATAAAAACCTCAAACGCTCAGGTCGCATCTCTCATTCGCTTGCTGGCCACCAAGGCGAGAACCAGCAGCGACTGAAACTGGATTCTGAGTCTGTTATTGGATCTAAATTTAGGTCTTGAACTCAGGGTCCAGTTCTCTATTCCAGACTTCTATTCGGTTGTTCTTAAAACCATAATAATACTCCTAAAGAATTATGCGGAATTTACTTTACTGTACCTCTATACAACCCATTTTTTATTCATGGCGAAAAATCGTCTTCAAATTTCAGAGCTTAGTTCCGGAATATGAGTTTAGAATTCAGAGTCTGCGTGCTGAACTGGATTCTGGAAAATGATTGTAGTTCTAGAACTAAAAACCAACTGAGTTCTGAGTCTGTTCTATGTTCTAAATTTTATTCTTGAACTCAGATCCAGTTATTAATTTCAGAATTCTTCAAACCGGTTCTTTTGTCGTGAATACTTTACTATGGGGTGCCTTTTCAAAATTTACCCTCTGAGAGAGTGATAAGCTTTTGATCGTGAATATCTATTGTTGTATCTAATGAATCAACATAATTCTTGCGACATGCCATCGGAAATATGATCACAATTTTATGATAAAATTTTCAGTTTTGTGACATAGTCTCAAATAATTCAAAATTAAACTTTTCTGAAATGTTTGGTATAAACGAGTATCGAAGAGGATAATTCATATGGCGCGTTTACCTTTCTCGTATTTTTAAAGCTCATAGCTCAGTGATTTGTGAAAGGATTTATATAATCTAACTACCAATAGAATTGAAATTTTTCAATTTAAACGTGTATAGCAAAAGCATTGAAGTATTTCAATAGTACACTATTGAAAAACTTGTCTCATTTGATCCATGTCAACACCAGCCAATCAGAACGCGTTCTAAGGAAGAGAACGAAATATCTGCTGCTGTACAACAAATCGTCCGGGAAAAATGTTCCGAGAAGTGGTGAATATCGCAGTGAGTTCCTCAATTTGGTCCTTGTGAATGCTAGAAACGAATCCCTACAACATATTGATAGTTTCTTTCAATAAATTATGCAAATCCGAAATGAAATAATCGACATTAAAATTCTATATGCGGTTATTTTTATAGCCGTTAGGACCGCCCATTAGTGAAAAAGCTACAAACGAAATCAGGTAGAAACAAGCCTCTCAATAAAAAGTGAAACCTTCTTTGTTTTTGCGGAAAATGTGCAAAGGGGAATGCTTGCATAATTCATACAATTGATCAACTAATTGATATTCGGAAGTGTTAAGGAACATGTCAGTTGTTTTCGTATTCACGACATCCAGTTATGTCTCTGACATTACCCACCCGCCTTTTTTTCATGTAGATGTTCCATTTTTATAGCAACGTGGTAATTTTTAGCTGCTGTAGCTAGGACACATTCGTTGTGAAACATTTTATAATACGAATGAGTAAAATTAATCAATTTTCGATTACCGAATTTTGCTAAATTCCATTTTTACCGCAAAATTGTAAAATATGTTACAAGCTAATGGAAAAAAGTACACCCGTTTGTCACTAGAAGCGCTGTTAGTATCTCCGTACAATGGGAAATTTATGTTTTTTGATTTATGACGTTTTGTTGGCTTTCCTGCTTTTGATATCTGCCACCAGGGCGTATTTAGTAGGAAATTCTTCCCAAGTTTTTTAGTTGGTCGCTATAAAGGTGGCAGTTCAATTTTTCGAAAAAGCTTTTTGATTGCTGAGATAGCTTTGGTTGGTGAGAGCTTTAGGTGGCGAATTCACGTTAGTGGATTATTGAGGTTAAGACTATGTGATGCAAATAAAATGCCTATTAAGCTTTGTGTTTCGATAACATTCGATTCTCGACAACTACCAAGCTAATCAGTGGCTGTAAATTACCCGGGTTTGATGTGAGCTGCTGGCCAAATTCCGAGGTTTTTCCCGCTAAGATCCTGCAGTTCATAAGAAGATGAACCAATCTTAGTTTTAACTAGACACGGCAGGAACTGACGACCATATTTGGCGTTATATCCTTCCCTAGCATTGGACTGATTCATGTTTCGCGTGTATACGAGTTGTCCAGGTACGAATGATTTGGCAAAATCTCTATGGCGAAGGTTGTAACGGTGTTTTGAAGCCTGATACGCTTTTTTCAAACAGACAGACTAGATTGTACAGATTCTTAAACATTTGTCTGCGGCGATCGGCTAGTTGCTCTGAAGTAAGATCTTCAGTACGACAGGGAGAGTTTATGATCTGTACCTTGCTCGGATATTTCATGGCCGTGTGTTATAAAAAACGGTGTGCAGCTTGTAGACGAGTGAACTCCAGTGTTAAGAATCTGCTCTATTTACAGTAACCGTGTGTCCCATAGCCGTTGATCGTCTTTTGCGTAGGTACGAATGGCAGCATTAATCGTACGGTTCACTTTTTCCACGACGACTTCGAGGAAGAGTCCGATAAAATCCACTGAAATTATCTGCCTAGGGCGAGTTGCTAATTTCATGTGGCCCATCGTAGGGTTTGTTGCAACCGATGCTGCTTTGACCGCTTTACAGGTACCACATTGTTGAACGTAGCCACGAATTTCAGAGGCCAAGAAGCCGAGCAAGAGTTTTTTCCTGCCCATTGATATGAGCTGCTGGCCAAATTCCGAGGTTTTTCACACTAAGGTCCTGCAGTTCATAAGAAGATGAACCAATCTTAGTTTTAACTAGACACGGCAGGAACTGACGACCATATTTGGCGTTATATCCTTCCCTAGCATTGGATTGATTCATGTTTCGCGTGTATACGAGTTGTCCAGGTACGAATGATTTGGCAAAATCTCTATAGCGAAGGTTGTAACGGTGTTTTGAAGCCTGATACGCTTTTTCCAAATTTTGACAGACCAGATCGTACAGATTCTTAAACATCTGTCTGCGGCGATCGGCTAGTTGCTCTGAAGTAAGATCTTCAGCACGACGCACAGTGGTTCGAATCAATAAAACGTGGATCAGTAGCTGCCAAACCGTTCTTTTAATGCATATAGTTGCTTTGAAGAAATTATTTACAAATATATACCGCGTAATTTGATCCTATCATTAATTGTTCATGGCCTACTTTGACAAAAAATGTAACCATAACTTTTTTTTCTGAAGAGAGAAATTTTTTTTCTTCTACAAAGTTTTAGAACTATTAAAAATAATTTACTTTGTCGAATATACCAAAAGTCTAGGTCGCACCGTTTCGGATATACAAAGCGTTTTTATGGCAACCCCCTTAAAATCAGTTTTTTTTTTTTTTGGTCGTCAAATGGTGAGATAACTAAGTCCTCACAAGTCCCTATCTCATGCCTCCCCGAGCGTCTATGATGACATTTGGTCAATAGAACGGCGTCGACTGGGTGCTATCGCCTTCTGCGTTAGTAGCAGAATGAGAGGGTGCGAAATGGCTTGTAGGTTGAAGCCCATCCTAAAGTGCAGTGTTTATCATAGTATATTACAACATATAATTGTGTTGTTTATTACACCATGTATTATTATTATTATTTTTATTAGAAGAGCGTAACTTACACTGCGATATTACCTGTTATATTGTATCATAGCATATTATTTCATATATTATCGTCTTACACTATTTTATGTTATTATATACTATGTTGTATGGTATTATACTGCATTGCATTATATCATATTATATTGTATTATATTTTATTATATTATATAATATTATATTATATTGTATTCTATTGTATTGTGTTATATTGTATTGCATTATGTTGTATTATATTATATTATATTATAGGGTTTATTATTAGTAGTACTACGTACCTCTGCGCAAAATATAAATTTGTTTTCCTTATAAGTTATCATTTTTAAAGTAACTTTCAACTAAATATCAAGGTCGTCACAAGCTGAGCTTCATGCCTACACGTGTGTCTGTGGTGACAGATGGTCGATGGAATGCGTTGATGGCAGAATGAGAGGATGAGAAATGACATATAAATTCAAGTAATATAATATCATAGCATATCGCAACATATCATTTTATTTATTCTATTATTTATTATATAATTCATTGTACTATATTATATTGTTTTTTATTGTTATTTTCATTATTATATTTATTGTTATTATTATTAATTTGTCATCAATAATAATAACATATATTATTTTTATAGATGTGGATATTATTATTATTATTAGAAGAGAAATATTCTACTTCCTGCAGTATTGCGAAGATAAGAGCATAACTGACACTACATTAACTGTTATTTTATATCATTGTATTATATTATATTAAATTAAAATATATTATATTATATTATGTTATATTATATTGTTTTGTAATCTATTATATCATTTTATGTTATATTAATTTCATTACACTATGTTTCATTGTATTCATCAATATAAAACATTTTGCACGGAGGCGTAAAGGGGAGGGAGCATCAGGGCATCGGACGAATTGATGACTGGACGAGGGATTGTGGATAGCCAGCCCAAGTCACTTGAAGGAAACTTGTTTCCTTCTGAAGGTTTGAAATGAGTCTGACGCGCCCTTCTCAAACAAACCATCAGGCGGGTTCAAGCATGTATAGCGATATGCTTCATCCATGCACTGGATATTATGGTTGGAAGAGCATCTTTTATTCCCGCGGAATACGAGTAAGTGACTCTACTTACGTATCCGCCCAACCCTTTTTGTTCGCTTTTCGGTAACAGCTATAGTAAGAAGGTGAGTGGATGAGTCATATCGGGGCTACTGTAAGTCTACCCGCATCCACTGGCAAGTCCTTGAACTGATGGTGGCTTCACTTCACATCACATCACATCACCCCCTTAAAATCAGTTTTTTATTCATAAATTGTTTCGAGTTATTTTGTTATGCATACTTTGTTTGGAAAAATTGTAAAATTTATAAAATCGCATATTTTTGTTGAAGATAGTGCATAGGTTTGTTCTTTCTTGGCAAAGTTATGCAACATTTTACCTTTTTTTTACCTAGGATAAAACCTTGCACCGAAGCGAAATATGCAACTTTATGCAGCTGATTTTTACAAAATTTGTAGGAAAAGATGTACCCAATATCATAAAAAAAAATCTAAGTGGAACTCGGTGGAACTTTTTTTTTAGGTCTCTTCAAAGTTAGTTTTAATTACTGAATTATGGCAACCCCCTTAAAACTAGTTTTCTAGTCATAACTTGTTTCGAGTTATTTTTTATGCATACTTCGTTTGGAATAATTGTAGAAAATATAAAATATCATAATTTTGTAGAAGCTTAGATTTGTCATATGAATCATATGCAAAATATAATTTATAGAAGTTATATGGAAACTTATAATCTTTATTTAAAGTGTACGTTAAATCTAAATAGACATTACCATAATGAAAGTTATAAGAATTTCCCATATAATGTATATGGAAATCCGATGAAACCTAACTCGTTACATAATTTATATTCATTGGATATGGCTTATGGATCGTACGCAGATGGTATTTCACAAAAGACATATGACAACTTATGACCTTTAATGGACTCTACATAAAATCTAAATGATGTTCAATAAATTTTATATCTTCATAATCTTTATGATATTGATAAAAATACCATCTACAAGTTATGCGAAAAGTCGATAAAACTTGAGCCAATATAATTTTATTATTCATTACATTTTTCTATTAATCGCAAGCTGATTACTTATAATTTTCATTGGAAGCGTACATCAAATCTGCAAAAAGAAAGAAAACGAGACACTGTTTTCTTAAGCTGAAGAAAATAACAAGAATTTTTTAACTTAGATATATAATGAAGTTTGTTTTTACGAAAGAATAGTTGTGAATCGTACTGCTTGAAGCTGAAGAAGGAGTTGTGTCCTCGATATTCATCAACTGTTCCAGACAGTTTTTTGAGGAAGTTCCGTTATTTTAAATCGCTGACAAGATAGCTTACTCAATTTCGTTCAAGCATATGCCCTAACGGATTTTCAAATAAATACCCGGTACGTCTCATCACTCTGTCTGTCTGATAAGAGGATTTGAATTTTTTATTTATAGTTTCGGGATCCTACTTCTCCTTCGCAAATATCAGGAGGTGCTCCCTTACAAAACTAACGACTAGTATAGCTCAAATCATCGAGAAAAGAAGTAGTTAACGATTCGTTGTGCATCTGATTCGTATGGTAACAGTAAATATCCGATGAAATCAGCCAGCTCCAAAGAAGTAAGTGTAGTTTAAATATTAAAATAAATTTTTATTATGAAACTCTTTACATACGAAAAATATAACAAGATTTTGATAAGACAATTATTTTTTTTCTTTTTGATTCCCTTAAGCACCATGATCCCAGTATTTTAATTAATTTGAATCTTATATGTCAATCAATAGCAATCATTTGATCTAGATATAACAGCTATATAGAACTGGGATGACCTCCATCAAAAGTTATATATAAATTTTATGAAACTAGTCATCTGGTATAGATGAACCTATCTATATTAATTCGAAGTCAATATAATATGCGCTTCATAAATTGTTTCAATGTATGTTGTGTGGATATCTAGTAATGGTTATAGGGCGCGCCAATAAATTTGACTCAGACTGGAAATTTCATTCGTTATATAAAAATCTTATAAAAACAACGTTACGAAGAGTTTTATGTTTCATAAGATTATATTATATATTTGACATGATGTTGAATACACTTTGTAGCTATCAATGGAAATGCTAATAGTGAAAAATCATTAGAATATCATATAATGTGAAAATGAGAATTTAGCTCAGTGTAGAAAACCTTGTGCCGAAGCGAAATATGCAACTTAATGCAGCAAACTTTAATAATACTTATAGGAGAACATGTACCTTATCAAATTTATTTTCCAATGAGAATATCTTTTTTTTTTTCAAATAAAATTTTTATTAGGCTCATTTGCTTCAGCTTAACGTGGCCGATTGTCTTGTTGTTAGGGAGAGAGAAAGGAATGCCGTATTACGGGGCGGCATACTCCCCAGTTAGTAAGGGGACATAGGGAGGGTGGGACCTACACAGTATTGAATTGAAATTTGAATACATCATTGGTTTGTGGCATACATCTTTTAGACACATTTTGCGTTCGATGAATCTTCATGTTTTTCAGCTTGTAGCAATGAAGAGATTATTCTGGATTGGAATGCTTCGCTGGTGTGTTCTGACGTTGATGTGACGTTTTTGGGTAGCTTCCAGCAACTCAGTCAGTTCAAGGCAGGTGCATGCTCCGAAGCATCGTTTACACAGGCCATACTTCCAGCAACGTAAAGAAGAGTGCGGTAGAGCTGTAGACGAGAAAGAGATAGGGAGAGCACTAAATTTGAGCATTGATAGTTTTCAAGAAGTTATAGATGAGAGTCATATAAGAAAGATTTCGAGTTGCCAAGACGTCGCGGACTGGTACGAAGGGTGGTATACCTCGGGCCCGAAGGGAACCTATGAGTTGGGACCTGGCATCACTATACTCGACACACATCCAAACAACATGCTCGATGTCATGATAACCCTCACCGCAAACGCAGACACCACTCTCAGCGAGCCCCACACGACGGAGATGCGCGCTGAACATATAATGATTAGACATGAGCCTTGACATTACACGAATAAAGTCTCGGCTCACGTCTAACCCCCGGAACCAAGCTTTCGTCGATACCTGTGGGATTATTGAGTGTAACCATCGTCCCAGAGTTCCACTATTCCATGTATTCTGCCAGCTAGCTAGAGTTTTCTGACGACAGCAACTGAAAAATTCATTGAAGCAGATTGGTCTTTCATAGATATCACCTTCTAGTGCGCCCACCTTGGCTAACGAGTCCGCCCTCTCATTGCCCCGTATGGAACAATGTGAGGGGACCCAAACCAAGGTAATCTGGTATGATTTTGCAGATAAAGCACTCAATTGTTCCCGTATTTTCCCCAGGAAATACGGTGAGTGCTTTCCAGGCTTCACTGAACGGAGAGCCTCAATGGAACTGAGACTGTCCGATACAATGAAGTAGTGATCTGTGGGCAGAGTGTCAATGATCTCAAGGGTATACTGAATTGCAGCTAGTTCTGCGACGTAAACTGAAGCTGGATCACTGAGTTTATAGGAAGCGGTGAAATTTACATTGAATATACCGAAGCCAGTGGACCCGTCTAGATATGATCCGTCAGTGTAAAACATTTTATTACAGTCGACTTCTTTAAATTTATTATTAAAAATTTTTGGGATCTCTTGAGGGCGTACAGGATCCGGGATTCCACGAATTTCTTCTTTCATGGATGTGTCGAAAAACACAGTAGAATTAGAAGTATCCAAAAATGAACACGATTGGGAACAAACGAAGAAGGATTTATATTCTGAGCCATGTAGTCAAAATACAAGGACATAAAACGGGTTTGTGAGTTAAGCTCGACGAGCTTTTCAAAGTTTTCTATCACCATCGGATTCAAAATGTCGCATCGGATTAGCAGTCGATATGAGAGATCCCAGAACCTGTTTTTCAACGGTAAGACGCCCGCCAGCACTTCAAGACTCATCGTATGGGTTGATTGCATGCAACCCAAGGCAATACGTAAACAACGATACTGAATTCTTTCCAGTTTAATGAAATGAATATTCGTAGCGGAGCGGAAACAGAAACATCCATATTCCATTACTGACAATATCGTCGTTTTGTACAACCTGATCAGGTCTCCTGGGTGAGAGCCCCACCAAGTTCCGGTTATTGTACGAAGGAAATTGATTCTCTGTAGGCATTTTCGTTTCAAATACCTAATGTGACATCCCCAGGTACCTTTGGAATCGAACCAGACCCCGAGATATTTAAATGTGAAAACCTGAGCTATGGTTTCACCCCCTAGTTGAAGCTGTAATTGCGCTGGTTCTCGCTTCCTTGAAAATACAACCAGCTCAGTTTTCTCCGTAGAGAACTCGATACCCATTTGAAAAGCCCATGTCGACAAGTTGTCGAGGGTATCTTGCAATGGTCCTTGGAGATCGGCAGCTTTGGGTCCTATAATAGACACAACACTGTCGTCGGCAAGTTGTCTTAGCGTGCAAGATGCGTTGATACATTCATCAATGTTATTTACGTAAAAGTTGTATAAAAGGGGGCTTAAGCATGAGCCCTGAGGAAGACCCATGTAACTGAATCGCTTTGTCGTCAAATCTCCATGCTCAAAATGCATGTGTTTCTCGGACAATAGATTATATAAAAAGTTGTTCAAAACTGGTGAAAGACCATGCTGATGCGACTTCTCAGATAGAACGTTAATGGAAACTGAATCGAATGCCCCCTTGATGTCGAGGAAAACTGATGCCATTTGTTCTTTACGAGCAAATGCCATTTGAATTTCTGTTGAGAGCAACGCTAGACAATCGTTCGTTCCTTTGCCCCTGCGGAACCCAAATTGTGTACCTGAAAGCAATCCATTTGTTTCGACCCAATTGTCTAGACGGAAGAGAATCATTTTCTCCAACAATTTCCGAATACAGGAAAGCATAGAAATCGGCCGATACGAATTGTGATCGGAGGCTGGTTTTCCAGGTTTTTGAATAGTAATAACTCTCACTTCCCTCCATTCGTGTGGGACAATATTACCCTCGAGGAACTTGTTGAATAAATTCAACAAGCGCCTTTTGGCAGAGTCGGGCAGATTTTTCAACAAGTTGAATTTAATTCTGTCTAACCCCGGGGCTCTATTGTTACACGACAAGAGCGCAAGTGAGAACTCTACCATCGAAAACGGTGTTTCGTTTGTATTCAATGTCGCGACGCGGGATATCTTCTGTTCCGGAACAGAATCAGGACATATTTTCTTAGCGAAATCAAATATCCAGCGGTTAGAATATTCCTCGCTTTCGTTCGCGTGATTTCGATTGCGCATGCGACGGGCCGTATTCCAAAGAGTACTCATTGCTGTTTCTCTCGTTAATCCGTCAACAAACCTTCGCCAGTAACCGCGTTTCTTAGCTTTAATCAGACTTTTCATTTGA
Source organism: Malaya genurostris (assembly GCF_030247185.1). Taxonomy (NCBI): domain Eukaryota; kingdom Metazoa; phylum Arthropoda; class Insecta; order Diptera; family Culicidae; genus Malaya; species Malaya genurostris. The sequence goes on from NC_080572.1 coordinate 146,640,782, forward strand.
AATTCTAACGCCGCGTATTTCTGATAATTATCTGGAGTTCCGTTCCTTCTAAACGAGATGAAGGCTGAAGCTTTTTTCGTTTTCAGCTCTGAGCACTCTTTGTCCCACCATGGGTTGGGAGAACGCATACTAGTTTGCGCGCTAGGTACTCGTTTCGTCTGAGCTTGAATTGCGGTGTCAAGAATCAAGCCAGCCAAAAATGTATACTCTTCCTCCGGAGGAAGCTCCTGTGATGTTTCTAGTTTCTCAGATATCGAGCTCGCGTAACGTTTCCAATCAATGTTTCGTGTGAAATCGTACGAAACATTGATTGTTTTCGATGGTCTTCCACGGTTGGTGATAGAAACTATGATCGGCAAGTGATCGCTACCGTGAGGATCACAGATTACCTTCCACTTGCAATCTAACTGTAGCGAAGTCGAGCAAAGGGATAAATCCAGCGCACTTGGTTGTGCTGGCGGTCTAGGGTTCCGTGTCATTTCTCCCGTGTTAAGAATTGTCAAATTGAAGTTGTCACACAGATCTTGGATAAACGAAGAACGATTATCATCATATAAGCAGCCCCATCCTGTACCATGCGAGTTAAAGTCCCCTAAAACCAGCCGCGGTGAAGGAAGAAGTTCTATGATGTCTGCAAGCCGACGATGCCCTATCGAGACTCTGGGAGGAATGTAGATAGAAGCTATACATAGATCTTTGCCTTTAATATTAATTTGGCAAGCAACAACTTCAATTCCCGGTGTCGAGGGGAGGTTAATACGATAAAATGAATAGCACTTTTTAATCCCTAAAAGTACCCCTCCATAAGAGTCTTCTCGGTCCAGGCGGATTATGTTAAAATTATGGAAGTCTAGGTTGATGTTAGAAGTAAGCCAAGTTTCACTCAAGGAGAATACATCGCAATTATGAGTATGTATTAAGTGTTTGAAAGAATCAAGTTTTGGGATGATACTTCTGCAATTCCACTGAAGCACAATGATCATATCTTCGATTCTCAGTGGTAAATTATCCATCAAAAGATACGATCGCTGCAAGGAGGGGCCATTGTTCTGTCAACTGTTTTAAAAATGTCCTTACTGTTAGGAAGCTTTTCAGAGGATCAGTAATATTGAAGGCTGTTAATATCCAGTCCACGATATCAGAAAATTTCAATAATCCAGCGTTTGTTGGATTTTCTGGTTGTGCTTTGGGGTCATTCGGGTTTTTTGATGCCCCAGGAAGTGCTGGGTACTCCTTATCATCCCTAAGTTTTTTGAACCCAGGAGGTGTTTGCTTCGGTTTTGAGTCAGCACTTTTTGTTTCCGTTTGGTTCTTTTGTGACGAAGAGGACAGTCTGAGGCCTTTACGAGGAAGCTTGGGAGAAGCCAGATTTTGTCTTTTCCTGCTTCCTTCAACCTGTGTGTAGGAAGGTCCTTCGCCTGGGTCGTCAGAGGTATCCTCTTCAACTGGCAAGATTGCAAACGGGTTCTCAGGGGTCGATGGAGTGGTTCTTTTTAAGATTTCCGCATAAGAACGTTTGGAACGTTCTTTCACGGATCGCTTCAATTTCTCCGCACGCTGTATGTACGTAGGGCACACCGAAAGATCATGAGGATTCTCCCCGCAGTAGCAACACTTTTCCACTGCTCTTCTGCAGAGATCGTCCTCATGGGCCTCTCCGCATTTGCCGCATCGCAGTTTGTTGCAACAATAGGTTGCCGTATGACCTAGCTGTTTGCAGCTTGTACAATGCATTACCCGCGGTACATACAGCCGAATGCAATTGCTTGCACTCCAAAATTTTCACTGGTTGAAGGTCGGGGTTTTTGAAACGGCCTACCCCGTCCTTCATCAGATCTTCGATTGTCAGACTTTCGTCACGGACCACACCGTCGATCTCCACCACATGAGACGGGACGTACACGCGGTACTCCTTCGTGAACAACTCGTTGGTAGCAATCCCGTTTGCTTGCTTCAGGTCGGACACAACAACGCGTAACTTGTTTGGCGAAACCTTATCTATTGTTTTTATTGCCGAGTAATGTTTTTCCAGGTCCCGAGCAATATTTAAAACTCTGAGAGACTTTAATTTGGGACGGAAGTATACCACCCAAAGGAAAGGAGGGGTAGATGGCATCTCGGAAGCAAACTCAGCCTCTAAATGTTCATTGTTCATTCGTTCAGCTTCGCCCTCCTCCGAGACACCCCCACTGTCATCAATATTCATATTTAAAGTGCGGGAGTAAAGAAGTCTTGAAATGAGAAAGAAAGAAATAAAATGAAAAGAAAATATATGAATAGTAAAAGTTGAAAGAAAAAGTTTGAGAAAATACTTAACAGTATGTCACGGAAAGCTGTTAGGTGAGTTGCTCCTTCACTCCTTCGTTGTGCTTCAGCGTGACCTTGACTCAGGATTTGGCTGCTGCGATGCGGGTAGCAAACAATAGAAATAACTGCTGCCCGAGGATAGCACAATAGCGTCTACTGTCGATACCGATACAAAACCGGTGCACAGACAGAACTCACTTGCGGGGATGCTACTTTTTATCACTTTTATTTAATGCCTATACTACAGCCTCTGCTGTGATAGACACCTTCGTCTTACCGATGTCGATTGTTAAAAAAACGCGTGTGCTCACTTCGAACATTCGGTTACGAATGAGAATATCTTGAGTAATATTCGTGTGACTCATTTTCACTATGGCCATGCTGAAACCATGAATGGTTAAGAAACAGAGGGCGCACAGTGGTCCAAAACTGGAAAAAGACGGTCACAAGTCTGTACAGACTTTCACTAATTTTTAAGAGCTAACGTGTCTTCGAAGAAGTTTTACAAAATTATATAACGTTTTCTTTGAAAGTAGCACCTTATTTTTTGTTAAGGGGGTAGTACCGATTTCGAAAAAATATAATTTTGTTTTCGACGAAAAATTTTTTTTCTATCTCACTTCAAAGAAAAAAACATTTCAAGTATTTTTGCTGCAGATATGAATAATGTAAAAAAATATTTTTTGAGATATTCGCTTTATTTTAAAAACAGTTTTTTTGGATTTACCTTCGTAGAATTTATCTCTATTACCTAAGTATCTACTACAAAGTTAGCATTTAAATGAGTAACTTTTCCCAATACTTTTTACTAATCAATCAACTAGGTAGTTAATGTTACCTAATAAATCATTACAATATGTCACTTAGTCGCATTGCATTCGATCAATCAGTATCTGTCACGCTATCGTCCGAGTTTTCCGTATCGCTAATTTCTTGTTCTGTTATAAGTTCTAGCATATCAATTGCTTCCAGTGACAATTTCTTTCCAGTTTTGATAGGTTTGTAATAAATATTCGAAATCAGTGGGTCAGACGCAACTAGGAGTCTAAAAAAACATCTGTCATCTGCTTTTCACGGCTGTTTTTCCTCGTGCCCAAGTTTGGATTTTTTTTATTTGTTTATAATTCTTAACTTTTTTCATTCAATAAACTATAATGATTGTTTTATGGAATCGCTTATTTGAAACCTAAGAAAAAACCGTACATTCATGCCTTGGACGAATTTTTGTATCTTTGTTATATTTTACAGGCTGTTGAAAAAAAGCTTTGTGTGAAATACCCCATGGATTATTACTATACATGCTGTGCACGTATGCAAATATATGAAAGATATTTCTATCCTATTTCCGACTACCAGTCTGGACGCGCGTAAACACGCATAAACAAGTTCATGCTTGCACGCGCAACTTAAGTAAATTGATGCGATTTGATAAAGTATAGTTAAAGTGCAAACCTTTACGAAGAGATTTCATGTTTAAACGTGTAAATAAATTGAGTTATCGCGAAGCAACACGATTTTTAAGACGAGATGTTGATCGGGCGACGCTCACTGCAAAAGTGAGTTACAGAAATAGCAGACGCGTGACGCCCTCTGTTTCTTAACCATTCATGGTTTCAGCATGGCCATAGTGAAAATGAGTCACAGGAAGAGTACTCAAGATATTCTCATTGGATAATAAATTGGATAACGTACATGTTCTCCTATAAGTATTATTAAAGTTTGCTGCATTAAGTTGCATATTTCGTTTCGGCACAAGGTTTCCTAGGTAAAAAAAGGTAAAATTATGCATAAATTTTCCAGAAAAGAATAAACTTATGCATTAGTTTCTACAAAGTTATGATATGTTATATTTTCTACAATTATTCCAAACGAAGTATGCATGAAAAAATAACACGAAACAAGTTATGACTAGAAAACTAGTTTTAAGGGGGTTGCCATAATTCAGTAATTAAAACTAACTTTGAAAAGACCTAAAAAAAAAGTTCCACCGAGTTCCACTTAGATTTTTTTTTATGATATTGGGTACATCTTTTCCTACAAATTTTGTAAAAATCAGCTGCATAAAGTTGCATATTTCGCTTCGGTGCAACGTTTTATCCTAGGTTAAAAAATGGTAAAATGTTGCATAACTTTGCCAGGAAAGAACAAACCTATGCACTATCTTCAACAAAAATATGCGATTTTATAAACTCTACAAATTTTCCAAACAAAGTATGCATAACAAAATAACTCGAAACAATTTATGAATAAAAAACTGATTTTAAGGGGGTTGCCATAAAAACGCTTTGTATATCCGAAACGGTGCGACCTAGACTTTTAGTATATTCGACAAAGTAAATTATTTTTAATAGTTCTAAAACTTTGTAGAAGAAAAAAAATTTCTATCTCTTCAGAAAAAAAAGTTATGATTACATTTTTTGTCAAAGTAGGCCATGAACAATTAATGATTGGATCAAATTACGCGGTATATATTTGTAAATAATTTCTTCAAAGCAACTATATGCATTAAAAGAACGGTTTGGAAGCTACTGATTTATGTCCACGTTTTTATTGATTCGAACCACTGTGTGATGGGAGAGTTTATGCACCTTGCTCAGATATTTCATGGCCGTGTGTTATAAAAAACGGTGTGCAGCTTGTAGAGGAGTGAACTCCAGTGTTAAGAATCTGCTCTATTTCCAGTAACCGTGTGTCCCATAGCCGTTGATCGTCCTTTACGTAGGTGCGAATGGCAGCATTAATCGTACGGTTCACTTTTTCCACCGGGTTTGTCTGGGAGTGCTATCGAGAATTGAGCCAGTGTTTAATTTTGAAGCGCTCCAGTAGTTCTTTGGACTCCTTCCAAAGCAAACTACTTCCGTTGTCGCTTATAATTTCTGGGATAATTTCTGAGACAGAGTCCCGGTGAAATAATTGTTCTCGTAAGATGAAGCACAGAGTGAAACTACTAATGTTCCTCATAGGATGGATCATGACACATTTAGAAAAATAATCGGCAACCACTAAAATGTGTTGGTTTCCGCGACGACTTCGAGGAAGGGTTCGATAAAATCCACTGAAATTATCTGCCTAGGGCGAGTTGCTAATTTCATGTGGCCCATCGTAGGGTTTGTTGCAACCGATGCTGCTTTGACCTCTTTACAGGTATCACATTGTTGTACGTAGCCACGAATTTCAGAGGCCAGAGTTTTTCCTGCCCAGGATGAAAGCACTCATCACGACATTATGGCAGAATTTGTGGAATTTCTGCCGTAGGAATAAATTTCCATTTGAAGCGTTGGTCGTATGGACAGTCGGGTACTGAAATGTATTTAAAGAGCCTACCGTTCTCGACCTTAAAATCAACGTACAAGTCTGGGGTATCTGGAACATTCTGCATGATTGATGATACCAGGATGGTACCGACGATTCGATTGCAGCTACGCTTCAAGAGAGAGCGTCTGGTACAATGTTGTCTTTACCTTTACGTTGTTTAACAGATACGTCTTACTGCTGCAAGTTTAACCCCAGAACCCACCTTCCATTTGTTATTGAGGATATGGGTCAGCGCTGAGGAGTCAGTAATAAGCGTAAAATGGTACCCTACAATATTGCCGCCAGAGCTGATAATTTTTCTGTGGCGTTGTTAACTTATGAGAGTAATAAGAAATTAGGCGTTCTTGACCATCCTGCTCCTGCGTTAACACCCCCGCTACTGCTACATCGCTTGCGTCAGTTTGCACCGTAAACTTACGAGTGCAATCTGGACTACTTAGAATGGGAGACGAAATCAATCGTTTCTTAATATCACAATAGGCGGCTTCTGCGTCATCGTTCCATTGTATCACTTTATACTTAGTTTGGAGAAGATTCGATAAGGCAGCTGTTGCACCGCTAAAGTTGGATATAAATCTACGGTAATAGTTTGCCATTTCCAGGAACCTTCTGAGTTTTTTTGATCGTATTTTGACGCTCATACTCAACGATTGGTCGATTTTTTCTGGATTTGCTTGCAAACCGCCTGAGTTCAGAAGGTAACCTAGAAAGGGGATCTCCGATACTTCAAACTGTGATTTCTCCAGGTTAATGCTGAGGTTTTCCTGTTTTAACCGCATCGCAACATCTGCCAGAAGCTGTATATGTTGCTCGAACGATTCAGTAACAACCACGATATCGTCGAGATACACGAAAACAAAGGGCTCTAATGCTCCATGACCAAGGACCGTGTCCATTAGTCTGGCTAACGTCGCCGGGCTATTGATCAATCCGAATGGCATTCTGGTGTACTAGAAAAGTCCTTTTCCTTGCACACAGAACGCATAGAATGCTGACATTAGCAACAACCAAAGCAGAAACAATTTTAGTGCATTCCTGAAACATAAAGGGTAATTGAACTTCACCTTTTATCTGTAGTTTTTTGCCGCTGGCTGAACGCAAAATAATTCTGTTTACGCGACGGTACCTTTTTTGATTTTCAGTTCGGAGAAAAACTTTCCACTCACGAGTGTGTGGTTACTTCCACTATCGAGAAGTGCACGCGTCGCTACTCCGTAGATTTTTACAGATGCATAGTGACGAAATTTTCGAAGTTACCTGCTCCCAGAATGGAGGAGGACTTGTACGATCAAATTTTGTCTCTTTTGAGCGACTGGGTTTTGCGAACGGCGATTTTCGCTCGAATTTTGAAATTTTTGATTCTTTTGTGATGAATCTTTTGATGAATTTTGATTTCTATTTTGGTTGTGCTGTTGCTCGATTGTTGCGGTATTTCCATCGGATACTTGCGACTGAGAATTCAACAGATTGTTTTTGTCTTTCTCTCTTCCTGTCTTTTTTGGACTTCAACGACGTTCACGAATTTCTCGTGCCAAAAAACTCTATTATAAGCAGAGAAATTCAATGCGTCCAACTTTTGTCCCGCGGACACGAGTATCCAGACAGATCTATAATCCGTATGAATGCTAATTGACGTTTATAGTCAACGCGCAGATTTTGCTGTAATATCTGAGTTTATTCATAATCGGGAATCTGTTCGGACATGGTACGAAATAGTTTCTCCATCTCAAAATAAAATACATGGCAAGATTCATGTTTCTGCTGGCGTCGCTGATAGATTTTCATCTTGATAAGCGCGTCCAAGTCAGGATACATGTATGTACGTCCAAGTTCGAAAACCAGGTGTTGCCATTTCAGGAGCCTGTTTGTGGACCTTTGAGTCATATACCATGTCAAGGCAGATCCACTAGCAATATAGGCAGTAACAGATCGGCTGAAAAGTTCGTATCGTTTCTATGAGAGGGCACCACTAAAATAAAATCCATACCATTTTCAGTTAGTACCAACCTTCAAAAGATATGTGTATAAATTTGACAGCTGTCTGATTATTAGTTTGTGAGATATTGCATTTTGAGTGAAGCTACTTTTGTTATAGTGAAAAAAAATGGAAAAAAAGGAATTTCGTGTGTTGATGAAACACTACTGTTTGATGAAAAAAAGTACCGCCGATACCAAAAAATGGCTTGATGAGTGTTATCCAGACTCTGCACCGGGCGAAGCAACAATTCGTAAGAGGTTTGCAAAATTTCGTGCTGGTCATACGAGCACCGAAGACGATGAACGCAGTGGACGTCCAAAAGAGGCTGTTACCGATGAAAACGTAAAAAAATACACAAAATGATTTTCAATGACCGTAAAGTGAAGTTGATCGAGATAGCTCACACCCTAAAGATATCAAAGGAACGTGTTGGACATATTGTTCACGAATATTTGGATATGAGAAAGCTTTGTGAAAAATGGGTGCCGCGTGAGCTCACAATCGATCAAAAACAACAACGAATTGATGATTGAAAATGCTGAAATTGAACGAATTGGGCTTCGAATTGCTCCCTCATCCACCGTATTCTCCAGATTTGGCCCCCAGTGACTTTTTCCTGTTCTCAGACCTCAAGGAAATGTTCGCTGGTGAAAAATTTAGAAGCAATGAAGAGGTGATCGCTGAAAAGGATAAATTGTACTACAAAAATGGTATCGAAAAGTTGGAAGATCGCTATAATCGCTGTATCGCCTCTGATGGCAATTATGTTGAATAATAAAAACGAATTTTGGCAAAAAAATGTGTGTTTCTATTAAACGATACGAACTTTTCAGCCGAACTGTTATTTAGCAATATTCAATTTTGAAACAGGTGAGGTATGACGATGATGATAGGGGACTGTATATAGATTTGGTGGGGTTGGTACAATAATGGAGTTAGGAACCGATACCGAATTCGGTAGTTTTATTTGGTACTGTTGATTTGTGTTTGGTGCAGGAAGCGGTTCCGGATTAGGGTTTCTGTTTGATGGTTGTGGAAAAGCCGGGTGAGTCGAGTTCAAAACACAGTGCAGCGCCCTTAGCAAATTTTCCTTCGAACATGTTAGTATTGTGAATAAAATAGGGAGCCATGAAGGAATAACGACATTGCAAGAACAGCAACCTAGTCGTGAAGGAAAAACTCGTCACCTTTCAGGCAAGCCTTCATGTCAGCGTAAACGCGACGAGCAAAAACAAAGTTATTTTCACGGACACAGGTCACTGCCTCTAGCATAGTGACGGTGGTCTCGACTTTCGGTAGAACTTCGGGAGAAAGTCGGATGAACTTTCTACTTGAAATCACAAGCTCGGCTTGTACTAAAATCTTCGGGCTTCACCCGAAAGTAAATGTTAGGAGCTTAAAAACCCCTAGCTGGGAAGAGTTAGAGTGAGTTAAGTCTCAGAGTGCGCGGAAAATATCCGTTAGTCTCGGGCGTCGGCCCGTAGACAAGTTAAGGGTAGTTCAGTTTTTGCTTCGAGTATTCGGGTTAGTTCAGATTCAATTTATGTGCAGTGTTTGATATTCATATGCGAGAAGAACAAAGTAGTTAGAAACAACCAATGCTCGTGTCAGGGTAGTGTTGATAATATACGACAACAAAAGTATGTGTTGAAGAATAACTTCTTTTATTAATGTAAGCAAGTAAATGTTGAGACATATATTCGACGAGATCACCATGAAGTGTTGTGAATAGATTTGCAAACTCGTGGAGTATGCAATAGACTGTACTGTAGTAGGACATACGTTCATATGTGCATAAACCTAATGATATGCCGAGCTTAGTGAGACTGCGTGAAGTGTTAGCCTTATTAACAATCGTTAGTGACTTTTTGTTAGATTGTAGGATTCCTAAAACAGCCTAATCCTGCACTATTGAGAATAAGTAGCTGTTAAGTGAAAAGCACAGAAAAAATTGAAACTCAAAAAAGTGAAATTCGTGATATTAAACTCAAGTACATGGGTGAATCAATACAATGACATAAAAGAGAAACCGAATTGAAGAGTATTACTCCGTATAGAACTGAAAGAAACATCCTCTTCGTTATTCCTCTTCCGCCACCGCTCGGCCGGAAGCTTACAAGTGGTGACAGCGGTACTAGCCGGAAGTGGCACGGATACGCCAGGACTAAGGAATAGGAATCCGGAATTAAGGATGTTGGGAGAAGTAGCATTAGTATGGTGAGTCCCCATTATTTTTATTTTTTTTCCTCGTTGTTTTGATCACGTAATGTTGCCACTTATTGTCATAAAAAAATAAAGATGGCATTAGCGCGAAAATTTTTCTGATTGGTTTAGCTCGCGCTCGCAAGGACCAATATTATTTTTTCTAACTACATTACTCACAATCCATCAACTAGTAAACGATATCAGAACTTTTTCTCATGCCTACAGCGGGTTTCTAGAACAGTTATATACATTCCGTTGTTGAGTCATTTGGCAAGCAATAAATTTGTTGAAGTTTCCTTGAAAACTGCGGACGTATAGATTACGCTCACAGTTGATTTGTTTACGTTTTGACCACGGTCAATACGAGCGCAGGTGTTGAAGAAAAAAAAACAACACCGCGATAATACTTACAAAAGTGGCCACACTAGCATAAAGGCCTTAGAAGTTTTTTTTTTGCCTTCGTTGAAAAAACACGGATATCACGACCAGCTGAACAGTTAGCACTGGTGTAATGATTATAAGGTCAAGGTGACCATCCGAAACCAACGCGTATGAGCGAAGGAATCGGCAATCTGACGCATCATTTTGCGAATAAGCAAAAGTAGCCGTCTGACATAACGAAGCAAGTCAGTGAGCTAGGTACCAGGAGTGCATGCCACGAAGTAGATGTTCAAATTTGGTGAAGAACCAACCCGTATGGGCGGAGCCTATAACAAAATGCGTTGCTAGGTAACACACCAAAACAATCGCGGCCATATTTGCGGGTAAAAGTCTGGCAACCGAAATAAAAACAGAGTACGGTAGCGGTATATGACAATAATAATAATAAACCGACATTGACTTTGAGTCGCGTACGGTAAACTATAATGTTAAACCACGAGTATGGTACGATGCGCTGTTGAAGCCTATGCCGCCGACCTTTGTAGCGAAATTAACAAAGACAGTTTGGTTTGCGCACACGGCGGGTATGACAAATTTGTGAGCACCGAGTTGGGCTGGCTCAATAATAATAATAAAAAAATGCCAATGCGAACGAAATTTGACCACGTAGGGCTCGTAGCAGTTGAAGCTTTGTACGATACAATGACCAGTAATGTGAGACTAGGTCAAGTTTGTTTACGTGAATGAATGTCGACCATAACCACGGTCAAGAATCAAGATTGTAATTATTTACAGCAAAAATGAATATCGTCCAGGGGGATTCATTTCAGCATTTTCTAAACATACGGCAAGCCAAATAATAATTTGGAGGCTTGACAGAGATATCATAGTACGAGAATCAAATTCAAACAAGCATGGAATTTCAATTCCCTAAAGCGGAAGCACTGCAGTGCATTCCAGAGTTCGATGGAACTACCGAACAGTTAGATGCGTTCATCTATCATATTGAACATTTCGAAAAGCAATTCCCAGAAGAAACATCTAGAGACGATCTGATCTACGTAATATTATTGAAGTTGAAAAAAGAAGCAGCAGCTAGATTACTGCACATAAAAGCCGAAAATTGGCCTAAAATCAAAGAAAATCTTATACGTGAATTTGGGGAAATCGAAAGAATCGAAGACGTTGTTTTAAAAATAGAAACTTTGCGGCAAGAACCCAATGAACCATTCAAAAATTACAAAAAGCGCATAATGAAAATTAAAGAGCAGTTGGACAATTACAATGAAGGGTGCTTTGCTCGGGAATCGCCAATGGAAGTCAGTCTAAGACTACATTGCTTAGCAGGCTTATACAACGACGAATTGAAACGAATGGCACAAGGCCACAAAAAAAAGACATTGTATGAGTTACTGGAGTATTTAGAAGAAATTGATATAGAACGAAAACATATCGAAGTACTTGAACACAGACTTCAAGCAACAGAGCTGGGCTATAGAGTTCTTATGAGGAATCAAAAGTTTAGAACTCACGAAGGGTACCAATATGAAAATAATGAGTATCAGCAAAAATACGATTTAACAAATCGATATGATAATAGAAAACCACCTAATAGATACAATGGTAATATTCGAGAGGAAAATAATGGGTTTTATAAAAACACTACGAAAATAATGAAGTACAGTTATGGGTAAATTGCATGACTTACGATAATAGAAAAATATTTCGAAGATATGATCATAATATCAGGTCCAGAAATATGCCTGATCAAATGAGATATGGAGCATCAAGAACTACGAATGCAAATTTAGCCAAGCAAACATGTAAAATACAAAATTGGGATCGATACGGGGAGAATGAAAATGACGATAACCGTAAACCAATGAAGAGTGATGTGTACAAAAAACGTAAAGAAGGGATATGGGTCAAATTACATAAGACGAAAGACAACGAATTTATGATGCTGTTGAGATCGGCAAACGAACCAAATAACGAGATGGGGTTGCTGGTAGACACTGGAGCATCTGGCAACTTGATAAGTAGACGAAGTGCAGAGTACATGGGAGCATATACAATTAATGATAACGAAATCATAGAATATTCCGGGATAACAGGTACTGTTATGAAAACATTAGGTACCGTAGAACTAAACTTCATCATCGCAGGAAGAATTTTCCAAACGAAGTTCGACGTAGTGGAGAATTTGACTCCAGGGGGCATTTTGGGAATGACATTTATGAATAAGTATGTGACTAGCATACACAATGACCAAGGTTGGATATGCTTACGGAAAATACCTCTAACCTTTGAACCAAAAACAGATTCATATGAAGCTCATCAAAAACAGGAGAAAAGAGTCGCAAAATATGAGGCAGAGAACAATGTCAAAATACAGGAAAAATCCCAAGCGTATGATCAATCCAAGCTTAGTCCACAGGGTACGCAGTGTACAGAAACGACAAAAAAATATACGGGGCAATGGCAAGAAGGTATGCCGCCTCACGAAATGTTAAAAATAGATTGTGCTAAAAACAACCAGTTATTTGTAAAAGTTGCTGCTGCAAATAGACCTAACGAAAAAATTAAGTACTTGCTCGATACTGGAGCATTTTATAACGTAATGAGATGGGATACTGTCGCGAGAATAGGATCAGAGAAAATAAACTATAAAGATAATTTATACATTGCAGGCTTTGATGGAACTCAATCACAGACTATTGGGTCAGTAAAAGTCACGTTGGTGATTGGAAAAACTCATTACAGAGTTAGATTTTATATAGTAAAAGATTTGTGTGTTCCTGGAATCATTGGAGCAGAGTTTTTAAAGATATACACAATTTATGTCACTCAGAATTTCGAGTACATATGCCTAAGTGTACCAAACGAGCACAAGAATGTGGCAAATACACCAGTAACAGGCAAAGAAAAGGTACACGCAACTGAGCATTATGGGATGCGTGCTGCAGATCAGAATGAGTGCAACATTGAAATAGCCACCCGCATAAATAATGAGAGAAATAATGAAGTAAATGATAATAATGAGAAGCCAAAGATGTCTTCAAACAGTGCAACTGAAGCAAAGAATAATTTTGAAATAAAAAAATCTCCTAGTAGAAATAGGACAACCGAAAAACATATTAAAACTGATGCAAAGAGTGGCAAAAATGAAGTAATTATCGTAAATGCTGAAGTCTTAGAGGGTAGTTTATCAAAGCATAATAAATATGAAGTGAATAAAAAGCACATGAATAAAAATGATAACATTAATGCATCATATCAGAGCAATTATGAGTTATACAAAAACGACGATCGTTCAGATAGTATGCTCCCCGGTTGTGGAACTACTATTACTAATGAAGAAGAAGAGGATTTTATTGACAGAGAGTATGACGAGGAAGACAAATGTTTCCTTGATTTAGATACAAATCAAGACGTAATTCTTACGGAAAATAAAAGATACGGTCAAATAACTGGTCGAGACCGAACGGAAAAAGTACTAGAATCACTAAATATGAATCATCTAAAAAGAGAAAATTTTAGAGATATAGAGAAGATTATGGCATCATATAGCGATGTATTCTATCTGAAGGGGGATAAATTAACTATCACTGATGCGGCAGTGCACGAAATTGAGACCACGTCAAACGTGCCTATCAACAAACGGCAATACAGATTTCCGGAAGCTACAAAGAAGCATATTAATGAAGAAATTGAAGAAATGCGTAGACAAGGTATCATAAGGCCTAGCAAAAGTCCGTGGAATGCACCAGTCCTATGTATTCCCAAGAAGGACGATGAATTTGGTAACAAGAAATACAGAATCGTGGTTGACTTCAGGGCTTTAAATTTAGTTACGAAGCCATTTGTATACCCAATTCCACTAATTGATGAGATTCTAGATAATCTTGGAAACAGTAAATATTTTTCTACCTTGGATTTAAAATCAGGGTTTTACCAAGTGCCAATCAACTCAAAAGATGCAGCCAAGACAGCGTTCTCAACTCCAAAAGGGCACTTTGAATTTACAAGAATGCCTATGGGCCTGCGTAACAGCCCGTCGACGTTCCAAAGATTAATGAATACGGTACTTTATGAGATAGAAGGGGTTAAAGCAATCGTCTATCTGGATGACATAATTGTTTTCGGTGTTACTATCGTAGAACACAATGAAAACTTACGCAAAGTTTTAGAGGCTCTCCGTCGACATAATCTAAAAGTCGAGCCAGGTAAATGCCAAATTTTGAAAAATGAAATAAAGTACTTAGGACATGTAATTGACAAAGAAGGAATTCGTCCTATGGAGGACAATATAAAAACAATTAAAGAGATGGCGGCACCAAAAACAGTCAAAGGTGTTCGGTCATTTTTAGGAACAGTAAATTTTTATGGAAAATTCATACCTTACATAGCAGAGAAACGTAAACCTTTGAACGATCTCTTGCGAAAGAATGTTAAGTTTACTTGGACAGAAGAGTGTCAAAAATCTTTTGAGGAATTGCGGAATTTTTTAACTTCTGACACACTGTTAGTTAGACCGAACTATAAAGATACGTTCGTGATCACGACAGATGCAAGCGAGTACGCTATTGGAGCAGTACTCTCGAATGAAAAATCGATCGACAGGCCTATTTCATATGCAAGCAGAGGTCTAGTAGGTGCTGAAAGAAAGTACCATACGATTGAAAAAGAGTTGCTAGCCATCGTATGGGCAGTGAACCGTTTCAAACATTTTATTTATAATCAGAGATTTATTATATACACTGATCATAGACCGCTAATTTCAATATGGCATTTAAAAGAAACTTCGCCTACGCTAACGCGTTTACGTCTGAAACTTCAAGGGTTGGAAATGGACATTCGCTATAAACAAGGCAAAGACAATGTTGTGGCAGACTTTTTATCCAGACTGCCCGAACAGGCCGAGCCCTTACACCCTATTTCAATAGTCACTAGACAGCAAAAGCGTCAACAGCAGCAAACAGAGAAAAATGAACTTGCGAAGCGGAAAGACGCGGAAAATAAAACAACTTCCCCAAAACAACTGAAAGACGAATCAGGCAGGTTTACGTTATTTAGAAATAAACAAAAGACAGAATGGAATACGCACATGGACGGATTGGAAAACATCGACTTTGGATGGGACGAAAAGGAAGATTTGGGAGCACTCTCATATTTCGAAGAATATGAAATATGCATAAATAACAATGACATCAAATTTGATCTGCTGAAATTTTCTAAACAAAAAACTAACGAAAGTGATTTTGATGGTACTTTCGTAATAGTAAACAGTAGATCAGCATATAAAGAACTAGCCGAGCTGATACACTTACCACACGGGTTAAAAGACTACCTAAATGGAAGAGTATTTTCAATTCCAGATCGTAAAATATGGGGATTGGTTCTAAATGGCTCGAGTAGATCAATAACCGATACAAGAATTCTAATAGATGGATTAGTAGATGCATTCACTAACTGCCCTGAAGACCTGAAAAATGCAAAGAACATGCAAATTATCTCTTTTCGAAACATGCAGAAAACCCCTGAGGCAAATGTGTTGAGATTTATTGCCGAGAAATTTGATAAAATTTTTACACTATACGCACCTGAAAAGGATAGGATGTGGGTGCCAGAAAAAGACCGCGAAACTATATTGAAAGAATTCCACGATGCTCCTCTAGGCGGACATGTTGGAAGCAAACGAATGTTGAAAAGAATGAGTCCACTATTCCATTGGACTAATATGCGGAAGGATATTGAAAATTATGTTAAACAATGTAGCTCGTGCCAGAAAAACAAAATCGGTCGAGCGAACAAAATTCCAATGAGAATTACCACGACATCGTCCGAACCGTTCGAGAAATTGTATATGGACATAGTGGTTTTACCCGAGTCAGAATGGGGGAACAGATACGGACTTGTGATGCAAGACGATCTGACTAGATATCTAATTGTAGCACCGATGGAAAATCAAGAGAGTGCCACGGTTGCGCAAACTTTCGTGAATAATTATATTTGTAAATATGGAACACCCGTCGAATTGGTAGCCGATAATGGAACCAATTTCGTTAGTTCTCTTATGAAAAATGTATGTAAAATTTTAAAAATTAAAAAAATTACTACGAGTACATATCATCCACAAGCAAACTTGGTGGAACGATCGAATAGGGAACTAAAAACCTATTTAAGACAATACGTAGGCAACGAACCGAAAACATGGGATCAATTACTCCCATTCTTCAGTTTCGAATATAATACTACTGTAAATTCCTCAACGGGTTATACACCGTTTGAATTATTATACGGAAGACGGGCGAACATCCCAAACTCCGTCTACAAATACGATAATGATGGTCTCTACTATGAGGACTACGTCAATGAAATGCGATCTACATTTAAACGACTTCACCATCAAGCCCGGGAGAATCTAATTGCATCTAAACACAAGCGCAAAGAATTATATGATAAAAACTCCAACGAATGGCAGCCAATGTGGGGAGACTTAGTGCTAGTAAAAGCCAATCCCACAGGCGCAGGACAAAAATTGCAATCACTTAGGAGAGGACCGTATGAAGTAGTTGCTCTTCCTAGTGAGCAAACAACAACTATAAAGAATGGGAATAGACTAGAAAAGGTTCACAATAACCGATTGAAAAAGTATACGGATTGAGAAACTGAACCTTATCACAGAATATTGAGATGATTAAGAAATTATCCAAGAAACATTAGAAAAGTAATAAAAAGATTCAACATGTATACAAAGTGATACACGAAAATAAACATATTGTACTAAAAGTTTCATCGAAAAACTAAATACAAAGGAATAATATTTAAAACATAAGGGAAATTGAAACCCTGAGAGTAATTGAAATAAAGAAAAATAGGATACAGTTATAAAAGAAATTAACAGCAAACATCATACAATGATACGTTGACATAAGAATTCAACGAAAAACTTAAAACCACAGTGTGAGGAAAACAATGGATAAGATAAAAACATGAAAAATATACCAAGAAGAGAAAAATATCAACGAAATATGTAAGATGAAAGTCGAAATGAATCAATTCGAACACGAAAAAAAAAACATGATTGCGAGCAGAAGGATATTAAAACCGTTAAGAGGGTAATATACACATGTTTTACGATGTTATTAAAAAAAAGTACGAGAGTCAATAAGAAATAAAATTATACTTCTGCGATGAAACAAACACAATGAAAACAAATGGACACCAAACGAAGAAAAAAAAATAAGGTGAAACTGATGATTATAAACTGATGATAATAAAGATACATCAGAGGGACAATAAAGCAATAGGTTACATTGTCAAAGAAGATATATAATGGGGGGGAAACATATGAAGAAGAAAAAAGAGAGAGTATACTTAAAGAAACTCAAACATATGGTTGAAGTAATACAAAGTGGAAACAAACTATGGGAAAATATGGGATTCTAATGATCCTAGATGAGTCAACCAATCTAGAATATTCAAATATTTTATAAACATGGGAATCATGTCATACACAGCAATACCGTGCTGGTCATAAGAAAATAAAAAAGTTAAATTCAAGAGGAAGATTATAGATGTGAGCAAAATGTGTTTTTGGGAGGAAGCTATAATGCTACAAATTAAAAATGAACTGGGGAAAAGTTACAATGCGTTTAGAAAAAAAGAAGAGCACATTACACAAGGGAGGTAAACATAATGGTATAGAATACGGAAACAATGTTATAAATAAGGAGAATTTCTATGGTGAAATAAAATGGTTTATCATTCAATAGCATAAAACTAACACTGGAAATATACTAAAAGAATACTTCGAATAAAAAAATAAATGTAAAATAGTGATGAAATATGACTGATACGACAAGAAAAGGATAAGACACAAGCGAACAGACTATCAAAACGACGCTGGCCAGCAAATAATTTCTATATAATGTATGCATTTATGCAATGATACTAGTATGAGTGATCAAGTGTGTGCGGACAAGGGGATCACGACCCCGGAATGAAAAAAATGAAAGATGCATACAATATGAATGAATTGAGGATTTCTTAAGTGCAAATTACGCACTCAAATCAAAATGTCAATAAAATACAGATACGACAATATGGACATGTAAAAGTTACGAAAACACAATGAAAGTAGGATACAACAAATAATTAAAATATTATATACCAAAGAATTCATGGGGGATTACAAAAATACATACATATGAAAACTCTGCCACTAACAAACTAATAATATTTTAATACTTTATGGGTTACCTTTATTATTGGAAAAATATTAAAACCCAGATTTGAGTCTATTTTTAGAAAGGAAAAACAGGAACACGTGCCGAAAGAACCAGCTCAAGTAGTGGGGGAGAGAAGCTGCGGCATGAGCACTACACAACCGACCAGATGGAAGGACGGCTTCTGAAGCTACGCAAGCAAGGATGGTAAGACACCATTAAAATGAACACGGTATAGAAGCTAGTTGCGGGAAAAATTTAGAAAAAAAACAGGTTTAGAAAAGATTCATTATAACCTGCAACAAGCATTCGCATGCCGCAACTTTAATAACAATTTTATATCCACAGACAGACGTATTGTCGACAGACGGGTTGTCGATTAATGGAAAAGTACACGAGATAACATATAGACGAATAAATAGATCGCAGAAACATTTAAATGCATAGAAAAAAAACACATAGATTCAACTAATAGAAAGAACATGCACGATAACGAAAAATTGTATACGATGTACAATGAAATTATGAAAAAATACGTATATAAAATAATAATAATAATAACACTCATAGAAAATAGATTAAATTACAGGCACAGAATCATGCAAAAACGAATAGGAGTTTTTTTTTGGAGTCCCAAATTGTGTGTGTGCCCGAAAATTAGTCGTCGCAGAAGGATGTCAGTAGCTTAGCCAAGCTACCTAAGAGAACGAGAGGGTGTGATCGGATGCGGTGGCAAGTTGAAGACAAAGGGAACCGGGGAATCACCAAGGCGTCAGAAGGAAGAACAGCAGAGCTGAAAAATCGAGGGCAAAAAAAAAAAATTGCGGAAAAATTTAACATGGAAGACGTAATAACAAATCAAAATAATGGCAACGTTACAAATTGCTACATCAACAAGTACAAATGATAACAAAACACGAAGGAAGTAAATGCAGTCAACACAGTTAAAGATGACTTGCGCGGGTATGCAACAGCGTTACAAACTGCTACCCTATAATTTATTCAGTGAGCATCGTCAAAGCTCAGCTGAATACCATAAACAATTATTGGAAAATCAAAGCTTATTAATGCGTGAAAAAAATTAAACAGTTGGTTGTTTAAAAATACACTACGAAGAAGATAACCACGAAGTCAAATGCAATGCATAAAAGTTGCTAGGAGCCTCAACACATTGTACCAAACGAGAAGCCAGGATGAGAAGCAACAATACAGAATACCAATATTACTACTGACAGTAATCCCAATGATGTCCAAAATGCAAAGGAGTCAACGGTCAATTTTCAACTATGCCCAATGAAGCGAGTACATAAGCAATGAGAAGCCCTACTACGTATCACCAACACAGAAGAACGAGCTATTAGGAACGAGAACGACACGGAGCCCAGAGTCCGAGACTAGCAACCGTTCGATCACTTCCACAGATAAAGCAACAATAGAAGCATACCATGGAGCAGGATGGCGTCAGAGGAGAACACACACACACACGGACCATCGTAAGGTTAGGAAATTTAACTAACGTATAACCAACAACGAAAAATAAACCAATTGGCAATTGTAAATACGGAAATTTGTGACCCAGCTACAAACTTTAATGTTATAAACCAACGCATCCGACTTGATGTTTACCCTTCAGGTAACATCAAGCTCAGTAAGTAAGGGGGCATGCAGCGCCCTTAGCAAATTTTCCTTCGAACATGTTAGTATTGTGAATAAAATAGGGAGCCATGAAGGAATAACGACATTGCAAGAACAGCAACCTAGTCGTGAAGGAAAAACTCGTCACCTTTCAGGCAAGCCTTCATGTCAGCGTAAACGCGACGAGCAAAAACAAAGTTATTTTCACGGACACAGGTCACTGCCTCTAGCATAGTGACGGTGGTCTCGACTTTCGGTAGAACTTCGGGAGAAAGTCGGATGAACTTTCTACTTGAAATCACAAGCTCGGCTTGTACTAAAATCTTCGGGCTTCACCCGAAAGTAAATGTTAGGAGCTTAAAAACCCCTAGCTGGGAAGAGTTAGAGTGAGTTAAGTCTCAGAGTGCGCGGAAAATATCCGTTAGTCTCGGGCGTCGGCCCGTAGACAAGTTAAGGGTAGTTCAGTTTTTGCTTCGAGTATTCGGGTTAGTTCAGATTCAATTTCTGAAGGCATCTAAAGAATTGAGTGAAAGATTACTGTAATGAGTGAAGATTTAACAGTTTCATGTGCAGTGTTTGATATTCATATGCGAGAAGAACAAAGTAGTTAGAAACAACCAATGCTCGTGTCAGGGTAGTGTTGATAATATACGACAACAAAAGTATGTGTTGAAGAATAACTTCTTTTATTAATGTAAGCAAGTAAATGTTGAGACATATATTCGACGAGATCACCATGAAGTGTTGTGAATAGATTTGCAAACTCGTGGAGTATGCAATAGACTGTACTGTAGTAGGACATACGTTCATATGTGCATAAACCTAATGATATGCCGAGCTTAGTGAGACTGCGTGAAGTGTTAGCCTTATTAACAATCGTTAGTGACTTTTTGTTAGATTGTAGGATTCCTAAAACAGCCTAATCCTGCACTATTGAGAATAAGTAGCTGTTAAGTGAAAAGCACAGAAAAAATTGAAACTCAAAAAAAGTGAAATTCGTGATATTAAACTCAAGTACATGGGTGAATCAATACAATGACATAAAAGAGAAACCGAATTGAAGAGTATTACTCCGTATAGAACTGAAAGAAACATCCTCTTCGTTATTCCTCTTCCGCCACCGCTCGGCCGGAAGCTTACAACAGTGTTGGTTTGGATTGTTCATGAAATTTTGAGAATTTCTGTGATTTGTTATTTGTGATGGAACATATGAATATAGAGGAGAGAAATTACGTGAGTTTGCAAAGAGTGAATCATCTAGCTTGCAAAGAGTGAATCAACTTTAACTCCTCTTCGTTTAGGACAGACCTACTGGGTATTTGTAGTTGTCCTTGATTTTGATCATCATCTCACTCATTTGTCTCATCTAAAACATCCAAACAGTCAGATGGCAATATTTCCTGCCCTGTTTCTTCGTTGTCCTGAATTGGATACTCTTGAGGATCTTCCACGACATCTACGAATTCAGGCCCATTAGGTTTGACTTGTAACAGTTTGACAATTTCCACCAGTTCTACAAGTGTGTTCTGTAGATTACTGTATAAATGATGTGTTCCTCGCGAGTCAGACAGCAACACAGATAAGGGTTTACCAGTATGCAAAAGCCTTGCTATGCATTGACATTTTGATACATCATCCGCCCGTGCGTCTAGCGTTTGTTAGATGTCATTGATTTTTTGGACACACGTCTGCATTTCCCCACCGATATCGCCTTTTACTTTTCGCGTGTGTTCCATCTGACCAATTTTCTCTGTCTTTAACGCGTCTCTTACTCACTTTCACTTTCTTGGGAGACCAAGATCCCCGGTAAAAACAACTGAGCGTGATATCAATTCATGATCGAGGTTCATCATCCTGCAAATAGTTTACTATTAAATTGTAATACCACTTATTGATCATTTTACTCGCTTCGTCAAAAGTAATAGGACGATTGACCGCCATTTTGAATGATCTAATCTGGAAAAATCTATGTGACGAGTTTCACAAAATACAAAACAAAATACGAGTTTGGGAGATATATTCGTTTCAACTCTAGACAACTTTTTGTCGAGAATACGACTTACTTTACTATGGGGCGCCTTTTCAAAATTAGCCATATGGAAGAATGGGCAGAACTTAATCGTGAATATCTCGACTTGTATTAATGGCAGTAAGATGATTCTTTCACTATTTCTTCAAAAATATGATCAGGAATTTTGGATATTATTTTGAAAAGTGTGAGATAATCACAAACAACTCAAAAATTAAGTTTACTCAAAATTTGAAAACAACGCGGAAAACTCTTTCCTTTCGCTTGGGTTTTCGCGCAAGAACGACGATTTTAGGTAGTCAGGCACATATTTTCTACTGAACGTTATAAAAGGGAAACCGTGGTCGAAAATCGATCATTTCTTATTGTGGGTTGGATGAAAGCAGACGCCGGGGCGAGAAGACCCATTCAAACAGCGGCATCGGAGAGCGCACCTTCTGCGTGGTTAAAAGGCGGGTGAGTAATGTCAGAGACATAACTGGAAGTCGTGAATACGAAAAAACTGACACTCTCCCATCACTTTTCCGAATATCAGTTAGTTGATTGATTGTATGAATTGTGCAAGCTTTCCTCTTTTTCACTAATAGAATTTGAAGCGATGCACCTACATTAAGGTACAGATTAGTTACATTAAACAGATACTATTCTACAACTATATATTCAAAACTTGAAACAATTTCTTTTTAATTTGCTAATATAGGAGGCTAGGTACGACAAATTTGTGGTTTATTTTTATTGAAGCTATGAAGTTCGAAGATATCTGATTCTTCTCGAAATTTCAGTACAAGACAACTGCAATGGCCTGGTCTGAAAAGTATCTACGATCTTCGGTATGCAAGAGTGATTCTAATAATAATAATAATGATAGTAATAATAATAATAATACAGATTAACCTGTATATATGGCAACCCTGTTTCGCATGGCATATTTTCACACGACCCCATACTAGTATAAAGATGTGTTCAACATTCGCTTTCGCATTGCCGTTCGTACTTGAATGTGTTAGTGACGGCACAAATCTGCCATCTTTTCGGTGCCATCGTTCTGACGGTGTCTCGTACGTTCAGAGTAGCTGCTTTAACTTAAATGACGCTATTTCTCACATCACATTTCATTTTATACCTGCTAGTGGTAGCGGTGGACGGACGTCCCCTTTGTTAGAATTCCTTTCCTATACGCAGAACGGGAAACAGTGAAACGATATAAAAGAGAGAGTTAGCAGAGCGGTAGCCAGTAATACTGAATTGGCTGTCGAGCTGTTAACAGCATCGCACACAGGAGGAACAGTTAAGGGCAAGGCAAAGTCCCGCTCAAACCGTGCTGGTCTGAAGTTCCCAGTTGGTGACAGAATCCATCGTTTGCCTCGGAAGGGAAACTACGCCGAGCGTGTCGGTGCTGGTGCATCGGTCTATCTGGCGGCACTAATGGAGTACTTGGTTGCCGAAGTGTTGGAATTGGCCGGTAACGCTGCCCTTGACAACAAGAAAACGAAAATCATCCCTCGTCATCTGCAGCTGGGCATCCGTAACGACATCCGTTGAAAACCCCGTCCTTTTCAGGACGACCGCATCACTGTGATAAAGAAATATTTAGGATTGCTTTAAGTTTAGCCAGTTTTGATACGCCTGGAAAGTAGAATGCACAAATCAAGTGGAAACATTTGTTCTAACAATTTTTGTTTTCGGCCGCATACTAAAGTAATTACGACAAAAATACATATTGATCTGTATACTCTGTTTCGCACGGCATATTTGTATACTTGTATAAAGATGTGTTCAACATCATCACTTCCACTTTCGCATTACCGTTCGTAATTGAATGTGTTAGTGACGGTGCAAATTATTTTAACTTCCATCTTGATGAATCTTTTGGTAAGAAATATTGAAATCTGAGATGGTTCTCGTGTGTGTCTTGTTTCGGCAATGGGCCTTGCTGAACTTTTTGGCTATTTTTCTACCGATTTTCGGTGTCATTGTGCTGACGTGTCTCGTGCATTCATATCGGGAAACAGTGAGACGACAGGTCCTCGATGTTGTTCTCGTGTTTCTTGTTTCGGGAAGAGTTGCTCAGCAAATGGTAGGCAAAATTAACCATTCAACTTTTATATGGATGCTCTTGTATAGATGCAGACATCTCGCGTTCTGATTGGCTGGTGCTGTCATGGGTTAAATCAAACAGGTTTTTGAATAGTGTACTATTGAAAAACTTCAATAATGTTGTGATACACGTTCAAGTTGAAAATTTTCGATTCTATTGGTAGTTAGATTATATAAATCCTTCTACAGATCACTGAGCTATGAGCTTTCAAAATACGAGAAAGGCAAACGCGCCTTATGAAATATCTTCTTTGATACTAGTTTATACCAAACATTTCAGAAAAGTTTAATTTTGAACTATTTGAGAATATGTCACACAACTGAAAGTTTTATCATAAAATTGTGATCATATTCCCGATGGCGTGTAGCAAGAATTATGTTGATTCATTAAATATAACAGGAGATATTCACGATCAAAAACTTATCACTCTCTCAGAGGGTAAATTTTGAAAAGGCGCCCCATAGTAAAGTAAGTCGTATTCACGACAAAACCTCAAACGCTCTGGTCGTAGTTCTCATTTGCCTTCCAGTCGTCAAGGCGAGAAGAAGCATTAAACTAGTTTCTCATCATTTGGTACTGCGAGCGGATGTGTTGCGGTTTGTACGCAAAGCTAGTTTCAACTCAAACAAGAGCGATTGCATCATACAACAGAGCTTCTGGTTTGCATTGGAGAGAAAGAAAACGAAAAACGAAGAGTGAACATTATATAAAATCAGACGTTTTAATGTTTAGAGAAAATCCAAAATCATTTGGTTTGCTTTGTGCACTTTTCGTTGTGCGAAAATCGTTCGAGAAAAATGTTCCGAACTGTGCTAAATATCGTCGAGAATTCCACAATTTGGTCCTTCTAAAAGGTAGAAATGAATCCTGTACAGCATCTTGATAGATTTTTTCAATGAAATATGCAAATCCGAAATGAGATAACCGCCGTCAAAAGTTTTACAATTCACACAATCGATCAGCTTTCAATTCGAATTCGAAAGTATAAGAAAATTGTGTCAGATTTATTCGTATTCACGGCATCCAGTTATGTCTCTGACATTACACACCCGTACTTTTTTTACAATAATTAATTTGTGATTCTGTTCAAACAGTTGTGAAAAGCAGCTGCATACAGTTTTATCTTCATCATTCGCGAGAATCTGCAAATCCACTCTGACAATTTTTCAATTTGATAGATTACTGAAATTTCCCCAGGAGACCAGGGAAAGGGGAACGAAAAAGTTAGTGACAAAAAAAAAAGATCTTGTTAATTCCAATGAAGATGGCGGACAGGGACGGGGATCGAGAGAATCGGGCGGATGTTAGTGTCGAACCTGTAGGTGGAGATTATATTTTCTGAGCGAGGAATAACACATTACACTTGTATATCAATGTGTTTAAGGTACTGGTATATGAGAAGCATATAGGAACTATCCCGACTCGCCAACACATCCCGAACCGGCACCTCAGGCGGTCTACCTCGGGCCCTGAGGGATTCCAGTAGCTTCGACCTGGCGTCACGATACTCTACGCACGACCACACGACATGCTCGATGTCCTGATAACCGTCGCAACAGGTGCAGAGCCCGTTCTCCACGATCCCGATACGCCGGAGATGTGCGTTGAATGTATAGTGATTTGACATGAGCCGTGACATAACGCGAATGAAATCACGACTCACGTTCATCCCCTTGAACCAAGGTTTCGTCGATACCTTAGGGATAATGGAGTGTAGCCATCGTCCCAGTTCGTCATTCGTCCATGAAGTTTGCCAACTTTCGAGAGTTTTCTGACGAGAAATACTGAAAAATTCATTGAAGCAGATTGGTCTTTCATAAATATCACCTTCCAATGCGCCCACTTTAGCCAATAAGTCTGCCTTTTCATTGCCCGGAATGGAACAATGCGAAGGGACCCAGACTAACGATATTAAATAAGACCGTTCAGATAAAGTTCTCAAATGTTCCCGTATTTTCCCCTGGAAATATGGGGGATACTTTCCTGGCTTCATTGCCCGGAGAGCTTCTATTGAACTTAGACTGTCCGTGACAATGAAGTAATGGTCTTTGGGCATGGTTTCAATGATCTCGAGGGTGTACTGAATAGCAGCTAATTCTGCGACGTAAACTGAAGCCGGATCACTGAGTTTGTAAGAAGCGGTGATGTTTTGATTGAAGATGCCGAAGCCTGTGGACTCGTTGATGTTTGATCCGTCAGTGTAAAACACCTTTTCACAGTTGACTGTTCTAAATTTATTATAAAAAATATTTGGGGCCACTTGAGGGCGCACGTGATCCGGAATTCCACGAATTTCTTCTCTCATGGATGTGTCGAAAAACACAGTAGAATCAGAAGTATTCAAGAAATGAGCACGGTTGGAAACAAACGAAGAAGGATTAATATTCTGAGCCATGTAATCAAAATACAAGGACATAAAACGGGTTTGAGAGTTAAGTTCAACTAACCTTTCGAAGTTTTCAATCACCAGAGGATTCGAAATGTCGCATCGAATGAGCAAACGATATGAGAGATCCCAGAACCGGTTTTCAGTGGAAGAACGCCCGCCAGCACTTCGAGGTTCATCGTATGAGTCGATTGCATGCAACCCAAGGCAATACGCAAACAACGATACTGAATTCTTTCCAGCTTGATGAAATGAGTGTTCGCCACTGATCGGAAGCAGAAGCATCCGTATTCCATCACGGACAATATCGTTGTTTGATACCACCTGATCAGGTCTCCTGGGTGGGCACCCCACCATGATCCGGTTATTGTACGAAGAAAGTTGATTCTCTGCTGGCATTTTTGTTTCAGATACCTAATGTGACATCTCCAGGTGCCTTTGGAGTCGAACCAGACCCCGAGATATTTAAATGTGAAGGCCTGAGCTATGGTTTCACCCCCTAGTTGAAGCTGTAATTGTGCTGGTTCTCGCTTCCTCGAAAATACAACCAGCTCAGTTTTCTCCGTAGAGAACTCGATACCCATTTGAAAAGCCCATGATGATAAGTTGTCGAGAGTATCTTGTAATGGTCCTTGGAGATCGGCAGCTTTGGGTCCTATAATAGACACAACGCTGTCGTCGGCAAGTTGTCTTAGCGTGCAAGATGTGTTGATACATTCATCGATATTACTTACGTAAAAATTGTATAAAAGGTGGCTCAAGCATGAGCCCTGAGGAAGACCCATGTAGCTGAATCGTATTGTCGACAAATCACCATGCGCAAAGTACATGTGTTTCTCAGACAATAGATTATGTAAAAAGTTGTTCAAAACTGGCGAAAGACCATGCTGATGCAACTTCTCAGATAGGATATTTATAGAAACTGAGTCAAAAGCCTCCTTAATGTCTAGGAAAACTGACGCCATTTGTTCTTTACGAGCAAATGCCATTTGAATTTCTGTTGAGAGCAACGCAAGACAGTCGTTCGTTCCTTTGCCCCTGCGGAAACCAAATTGTGTATCTGAAAGTAAACCATTAGTTTCGACCCAATTGTCTAGACGAAACAGAATCATTTTTTCGAACAATTTCCGGATACAGGAAAGCATAGCAATCGGCCGATACGAATTGTGATCGAAGGCTGGTTTCCCTGGTTTTTGAATGGCGATAACTCTGACTTGTCTCCAGTCGTGTGGGACAATATTACCCGTGAGGAACTTGTTGAATAAATTCAGCAAGCGCCTTTTGGCGGGGTCAGGCAGATTTTTCAACAAGTTGAATTTTATTCTGTCTAATCCCGGGGCTTTATTGTTACATGACAAAAGTGCAAGTGAGAGCTCTACCATCGAAAACGGTGATTCGTTTATATTTGGTGTCGCGGCGCGGGTGATCTTCTGTTCCGGAACAGAGTCTGGGCATACTTTTTGAGCGAAATCGAATATCCAGCGGTTGGAGTATTCCTCGCTTTCATTCGTGGTGTTATGATTGCGCATTCGTCGCGCTGTGTTCCAAAGAGTGCTCATAGATGTTTCTTTCGTTAGGCCGTCTATAAACCGACGCCAGTAACCGCGTTTCTTGGCTCTAATCAAGTTCTTAGTTTTAACGTCTAACGCCGCGTAATTCCGGTAATTATCAGGTGTTCCATTTTTTCTGAATTTTTTATACGCGGAGGCTCTCTCCGCGTTTAAATTTGTGCACTCTTTGTCCCACCACGGGTTGGGAGGACGGATGTTAGTTTGCGCCGGGTACACGTTTCGTCTGAGCTTGAATCGCAGTATCGAGAATCAAGCCAGCCAAAAACGTGTACTCTTCCTCCGGAGGAAGTTGTTGAGTTCTTTCAAGTTTCTCAGATATCGAGGTCGCATAGCTATTCCAATCAATATTTCGTGTGAGGTCATACGAAACATTGATTGTCTTCGATGGTTTTAAGCCGCTGGTGATTGATATTACGATCGGTAGATGATCACTACCGTGGGGATCAGGAATTACCTCCCACGTGCAATCCAACCGTAGCGATGTCGAGCAAAGGGATAAATCCAGCGCACTTGGTCTTGCTGGTGGTGCAGGAATCCGTGTCATTTCTCCCGTATTCAAGATTGTCATATTGAAGTTGTCGCAAATATCATGGATCATAGCTGATCTGTTATCGTCGTGAAGACAGCCCCATCCCGTACCGTGTGAGTTAAAGTCTCCTAAAACCAACGTCGGTGCGGGAAGGAGCTCTATGATATCACTGAGCCGCCGATGCCCAACCAAGGCTCTAGGGGGAATGTAGATGGAAGCAATACAAAGGTCCTTACCTTTGATTGTAACATGACATGCGACAACTTCAATACCTGGTATCGAGGGGAGGTTAATTCGATAAAAAGAATAGCACTTTTTGATCCCTAAAAGTACTCCTTCATAGGGATCATCTCGATCCAGGCGAATAATGTTAAAATCGTGGAAGTTTAAGGATATTTCAGAAGTTAGCCAAGTTTCGCACAATGCAAATGCGTCACATTTCAGATTATTTACTAGAAATTTAAATGAATCTATTTTTGGGATGATACTTCTGCAATTCCACTGTAAAACAGTGATTAGATCCGTGACCTCGGTGGATGATTTAGCCATCGAAGGATACAATCGCTGAGAGAAGGGGCCAATTTGCAGTCAACTGCTTCAAATATGTTTTTACTGTTGGCATGAAAGCAATTAAAATGCTTCTAAGAGGGTCTGAAATATTGAAAGTTGTAAAAATCCAGTCCACAACATCAGAGAACTTGATAAGTCCAGCACCTAGTTGGTTCTCTGGTAGATTTTCTGGGACGCTTGGGGATTTTGTAGTCCCGGGAAGTCGTGGGAATTCCATCTCGAAATTGAGTTTTCCGAGACCAGGAGCTTTTTGCTTCGGTGTTGTGTCCCGATTCCCGTTAGCTGTAACTTTTCGAAGCCCTTCGGAAAACACCTTCGCACCCTTACTAGGTAGCTTATGAGAGGATTTATTTATTCTTTTCCTACAGCTATGAGGGACCGCTGAAGATGGACCTTCCAAAGGGTCGTCAGAATCGCTCTCGTCAGTTGACAAGCAGGCATATGGGTTCGTTGTCTGTTTAGGAGGGGTGGCACTTTTAAGCATCTCTGCGAAAGAACGCTTGGAGTGCTCCTTTAGAGAACGCTTCATTCGATCACCTTGCAGTTTGTAAGCGGGACAATCAGAGAGGTCATTCGGACCCTCCTTACAGTAGAGACACTTTTCAGCATCCTTACCGCAAGAGCCGTCCGCATGAGCTTCCCCACAGTTAGCACAACGTGGCTAATTGCTGCAATGGGTAGCTGTATGCCCCAGTTGTTTGCAATTAGTACAGTTCATTACTCGGGGTACGAATAGGCGAACAGGCAAACGAACCCGGTCCAAGAGGATGTAGTTGGGCAAAGCAGAACCGGCGAAGGTCACACGATAAGAGTCTGATTGGGGATAGGACTTTGTTCCATCCCCGGCGATCGATACTGAATGCAATCGCTTGTAATCCAGTATCTTGACATTCTTAAGTGAGGGGTCTTTAAAACAACCCGCCCCGTACTTAAGAACGTCCTCGCAAGTCAAACTCGAATCGGTGACCACACCATCGATTTCTACTTCGCGAGCTGGCACGTAGACGCGGTACTCCTGCGTAAAAGGATCATTTTGAACGAGCTCATTAGCCTGTTTTGATCTGGTAAACAGGACCCTGAGCTTGTCTGGACGTATCTTATCAAAACTTTTTATAGTATTGTATCGCGAGGACAGGTCCCGCGATATTTTTAAAATATTTAATTTTTTTTCTTTCGATTTGGTCCGGAAATAGACCGCATAAGGACCGGCCGGTAGTGCGAGCCCATCCGGATAGCTCTTTATGCGAGACTTTTGTCGTGAATACGACTTACTTTACTATGGGGTGCTTTTTCAAAATTTACCCTATGAGAGAGTGATAAGTTTTTGATCGTGAATATCTCTTGTTGTATCTAACGAATCAACATAATTTTTGCTACATGCCATCGGGAATATGATCACAATTTTATGATAAAGTTTTCAGTTGAGTCACATAATCTCAAATAATTCAAAATTAAACTTTTCTGAAATGTTTGGTATAAACAAGTATCAAAGAGGCGCGTTTGCTGTTCTCGTATTTTTAAAGCTCATAGCTCAGTGATCTGTGAAGGGATTTATATAATCTAACTACCAATAAAATCGAAATTTTTCAACTCAAACGTGTATATCAAAAGCATTGAAGTATTTTAATAGTACACTATTGAAAAACCTGTTTCATTTGACCCATGTCAACACCAGCCAATCAGAACGAGTTCTGAGGAAGAAAACAAAATATCTGCTGCTGTACAACAAATGTTGAACGAAAAATGTTCCGAAAAGTGGTGAATATCGTAGTGAATTCCTCAATTTGGTACTTCCGAATGCTAGAAACGAATCCCTACAGCATATTGATAGTTTCTATCAATAAATTATGCAAATTCGAAATGAAATAATCGACATTAAATTCTGTATGCGGCTATTTTTATAGCCGTTAGGACCGCCCATTAGTGAAAAGGCTACAAACGAAATCAGGTAGAAACAATCCTCTCAACAAAACTTGAATCAGTTTGGATTCTATCGCCAGTGCGAGCAGATGTGTTTTGTGTCGTCTGCGCAACTAGTTTCGCTTTCGACAAGAGCGATTACGTCATAGCTGCCAGTCATTAGCATTGGTGAAAAAACAACGGTGGAGAGCATTACACAAAATCAGTCGTTCTAATGGCTCTAAAAGTTTTCTAAAGAACTATTAGGATTTGTTGTTCGCAAATCGAAAGGAAATATTCTCAGTTTAGTGCAAATCTAGAACAGTTTGGGTAGATTTTTGCACGTTTCGCTGTGTGAAATTCACAGTAATCGAGATCAAGTGAAGCCTTCTTTGTTTTTTCCGAAAAATGTTCCAGAGTTTAATGTTGAAGAGAATCACGCAATTTGACCCTTATGAATGCTAGAAACGAATCCCTACAGCATATTGATAATTTCTTTCAATAAATTATGCAAATCCGAAATGAAATAATCAACATTAAAATTCTGTATGCGGATATTTTTATAGCCGTTAGGACCGCCCATTAGTGAAAAAGCTACAAACGAAATCAGGTGAAAACAAGCCTCTCAACAAAAAGTGAAACCTTCTTTGTTTTTGCGAAAAATGTGCAAAAGGGGAATGCTTGCATAATTCATACAATTGATCAACTAATTGATATTCGGATGTGTTAAGGAACATGTCAGTTGTTTTCGTATTCACGACATCCAGTTATGTCTCTGACATTACCCACCCGCCTTTTTATAGTCAAGGGAAGTCTCCATTTGATCATCGGGAACGGGGGGGTCAGAATTTAGACTAGACATGTTACGGAGCTACCTCCGCACAGAAATAAGTGAATCGGGGAGAAATAGAACAGTCGAATGCAGGAAGGAAAAAAAACTAAATAGTGATACTTAACTTAAATCCAACGGGGGCCACCAAGGCCTAGCCCTCGTCGATCGGCGTATCGCCGCTGCGATGGTGTGCAAAAAACCTCCGAGAGGAAAAAGTACACTCTTTTTTAATCCACACAGTGATATCACGTACACCGCTGGGCCTGTTTTGATCGATCGAACAATCACCGGCTAACGGTACTGTTTCGATCGTCCGCTCACAACAATACACTGCTTCAGTATATAATGTGCATAAAACCTCTCACAGGAAAAAGCACTATTGTCTATTACAAAATAGCG
The DNA here is from genome assembly GCF_030247185.1 of Malaya genurostris. Taxonomy (NCBI): domain Eukaryota; kingdom Metazoa; phylum Arthropoda; class Insecta; order Diptera; family Culicidae; genus Malaya; species Malaya genurostris. The sequence goes on from NC_080572.1 coordinate 146,673,147, forward strand.
ATCTAGTTTTGATCGTCCGGTCACTTTATCACACACGGCACTGGTTTTCAACGCTTTCGCAGTAAATTCAAAGCACGTCCGTTCACTCGGAAGGTTGAAACGGCAATGATGACATTCCTTATCACACGTTCGTTGCACACTACTACTACAGTGATTTACTGCTGGGGTGAAGCAGAAAATTAATAGAGTAAATTTCTTATAGTTTGACCGTCGAAGAAAGCACATCGCTTAAAAATAAAATTTGCTGTTAAATTATTGAAATCCTCTTTCTTATCTGTTACCGAAGAGTCCGTTAAGGGTGATGGTGCGCGATTTTTCTCGAATAATTATACCGGACACAACAGGGGGTTTGCTTTTGGTCTAGAAAGCAAAGCACCTTTTCTGTATTTTGCGTTGGGCGCCAAATGTTACATTTTCCTTGTTTTACTTCGGGGTGGTGATGCCACACTATAACCACCAGCTTTAGGGCCGTTTCACGAGTCTCCGGGAGAAAATTCGACAGGGGTAAACTTTTATTTTACCTTCGGACTTACCGATGGTCATTGGGCAATTATCTCAATATTTCTGTATGGTAAAACGGACAAGTTAACCTTAAGGACAACGATTTGTTTTGTAGTAAAAATAACAGCTTGATTTAGACCTACATTTTATTCGTAATTCTTGTGGCCGATACAAGCGTTGGTCGACATGGATGAATTTCCGGGAGTAGGACACCGACGACGGGAAACGGGAACTAGTGACAATCAGACCGGGTACCTCCGTCGGTCAACATTCAGTTGCAGCGGTTACTCGGCCGTGTAACGGGTGGCCTACGCTTCCGAAAATGGTCCGGGAGTGGTACCGTGTGTAAAAAATTGACGCGAGTGACTTCGTACCATCGAGTGGGGTTTATAACTGTTTGGGTCGGGCAATTTATTCGTAGCACCAGTCCGCAAACGATTAACGGAACTTTCATCCAACCACCTGTTACACTCGCGCTTACCACTAGTGTTCAATTCTTCTTGGACTGAGTTAGTTTTTACGCAACACTACACTCGACTGATCTAACTAGAAATTAACGTCCGTGTAGCCCTTCTGGTGGATCGGGCTTAGGATCTCCTGGACCCCATTAGTACTGTTCAGAATGGTAAGATTTATCGGAAAAAGTCCCAAGATGGCGACGGGACTACGCTGCCGCGAATCCTCACTCCTCAGATCGAATTTCGTAAAAACCTCCTCCTTTTATATCCTCTACCCTCCGAAAACATTACTTTTGTAGAATATCCACTGATAGAGAAGATTCTTTATAGTTTTTACTTGAACCGGTTACATGCGAAGCCTTGACATTATTATATTATTCAATTGAATGATATTAAAGTATGCCAGCTTGGCTAATTTTAATCTCAAATATATCATCTATTCGAAACAATTTAGTGAATCCATACTTACACGTACTCTTCAGAATATTACTCGACTCTGACTTTTTTTCTAGAGCAACCATTATACCTGAAGTAGTATGCCAGCTTGGTTATTTTTGATGTTCCATATATCATCAATTCTAAACAATTTAGTGAGTCCATTTTTACTCATACTCTTCAGTATATTACTAGACTCTGATCGTTTTCCCAGAGCAACCCTTATACTTGTAGACGGCTGAGTATATTAGCAACCTTTTCAGCAGTATTTCAACTTTTCTATTTTTTATGTTCCATATATCATCATTTCTAAACATTTTAGCTGAATATATCAGAAACTTTTACAGCAGTATGCCAGCTTGGCTATTTTTGGAGTCCCATATATCATCTATTCGAAACAATCTAGTGAATCCATCCCCACACGTACTCTTCAGTATATAACTTAATTCTGATCCTTTTGCTCGAGAAACCATAGTACCTGAAGGTAACTGAATATATCTGCAACCTTTTCAGCAGTATGCCAGCTTTTTTATTTTAGATGTCCCATATATCATCTATTCGAAACAAGTGAATCAATACTTACTCATACTCCTCAGTATATTACTCGACTCTGACCCTTTTCCCAAAGCAACCCATATACTTGTAGTTGGCTGAGTATATTAGCAACCTTTTCAGCAGTATGCCATCTAATCTATTTTCGGTGCCGTGATGTATATATTTGATGTATATCATCTATTCGAAAAAAATAGTGAAACTATATTAACTCATACTCTTCAGCATATTACTCGACTTTGACTCTTTTCCCAGAGCAACCTGAAGATAGCTGAATATATCAGCAATGTTTACGGCCTGGCATAGTTCTCGGTTATTATTGACGTCCCACATATCAATTATTCAAAAAAAAATAGTGGCACTATATTAACTCATAATCTTCAGCATATTACTCAACTCTGACCCTTTTCCCAGAGCAACCATTTTTCCAGCAGTATGCCAGCTATTACTGGACTTTGAACTTTTTCCCAGAGCAACCATTATTCCAGCAGTATGCCAGCTTGGCGATTTTTGATGCTCCGTATATCATCCATTCGAAACAATTTGGTGAATCCAAATTTACTCATACTCTTCAGTATATTGCTCCACTCTGACCCTTTTCTTAAAGCAACAATTATACCTGAAGATAGCTGAATAAATCAGCAACCTTTTCAGCAGTATGCCAGCTTGGCTATTTTTGATGTAGGATACAATTTGAGTAAATCCATACTTTCTCACACTCTTCAGTATATTACTCAAGTCTGAACTTTTTCTTAGAGCAACCATTATACCGGTAGGTAGCTTAACATATCAGCAACCTTTTCAGCAGTATGCCAGCTTGGCTATTTTTGATGTCCCATATATCATCTATTCGAAACAATTTAGTAAATCCATACTTATACATACTCTTAAGTATATTACTCGACTCTAACCCTTTGCCCAGAGTATTATACCTGGGTATAGCTGAATATATCAGCAACCTCTTAAGCCTAGCATAGTGCTCGGCTATTTTTGATGTCCCATATATTAATCATTCGAAAAAAATTAGTGGAACTATATTAACTCATACTCTTCAGCATATTTTTCGACTCTGGCCCATTTCCTGAAGCAATCATTATATCTGTATATATATATTTCTGATATTACATCTTTTAAGATTTTATCTGATCAACAATTCTTCTCCATGTAACTCGATCCATGGCTGCCTGCCTCCAACCACGTCGGCGCCCGATACTATCCAGGTTTCGCTCCACTTGGTCCAGCCACCGTGAACGCTGCGCTCCTCTTTGTCTTGTACCTGCCGGATTAGAGGTGAACACCAACTTGGTGGGGCTGTTGTCCGGCATTCTCACGACATGCCCCGCCCACCGTACCCTTCCAGCCTGGGCTACTTTCCGGATACTTGGCTCACCGTAGAGTTGCGCTAGTTCGTGGTTCATTCTTCTCCTCCACACTCCATTCTCCTGCACACCACCGAAGATCGTTCTCAGCACCCTCCTTTCGAAGACTTCGAGTGCTTGCAGGTCCTCCTCGAGCATTGTCCACGTTTCGTGCCCGTAGAGAACCACCGGTCTTATCAGTGATTTGTACATGGTGCACTTCGTGCGGGGGTGAAGTTTCCTGGATCTCATTGTTTTGTGGAGTCCATAGTAGGCACGACTTCCGGATATAATGCGCCTCCTTATCTCCCGGCTGGTGTCGTTGTCCGCAGTCACCATTGAGCCAAGATAGATGAACTCGTCAACCACCTCGAACTCGTCGCCGTCGATCGTAATACTGCTGTCCAGACGTTGCCTATCGCGTTCAGTTCCGCCAGCCAGCATGTACTTTGTCTTAGACACATTTATCCTCAGTCCTACTCGTGCCGCTTCGCGCTTTAGTCGGGTATACAGATCTGCTACCGTCTCCTTGTTTCTACCGATTATATCCACGTCATCAGCGAAGCACACGAATTGTCCGGACCTCGTGAAAATCGTGCCCCGCATGTTGAACCGCGCTCTTCGCATAACTCCTTCAAGTGCGATGTTGAACAGCAGGCAGGACAACCCATCACCTTGTCTTAATCCCCTACGTGATTCGAACGGTTCAGAGAAACCGCCCGCAATCTTGACACAACACTGTACACCATCCATAGTAGCCTTAATCAGTCTTGTCAGCCTCCCAGGGAAGCCGTTCTCGTCCATAATTTTCCATAGCTCTACACGGTCAACCGTGTCGTATGCGGCTTTGAAGTCGATGAACAGATGATGCGTCGGGACCCGGTATTCACGGCATTTTTGGAGGATTTGCCGTATAGTGAAGATTTGGTCGTTTGTTGATCTGCCGTTGATGAACCCGGCATATCCTTTTACCAGTGGTGATAGGCGCCGGAACAGGATCTGGGATAACACTTTGTAGGCGGCATTTGACACTGTGATTGCCCTGTAGTTTGCACAGTCCAATTTGTCACCTTTCTTGTATATCGGGGTGATGACCCCTTCCTTCCACTCCTCCGGTAGCTGTTCTCTGTCCCAGATCTCTTCGATTATTCGGTGCATGCATTACGTCAGTTTCTCCGGTCCCCTTTTGAAGAGTTCTGCTCCTAGACCATCCTTACCAGTTGCTTTGTTGTTCTTGAGCTGTTGGATAGCCTCCTTGACCTCGTTCATAGTGGGCACTGGTACATCTCCGTCGGCTGCAACACTGACATAATCTTCCTCCTCCAACGCCTGATTGTCCGCCTGTGCACTATTCAGATGTTCATCGTAGTGCTGCCATCACCTCACGTTCGTCCGTCAGGATGCCACCTTCCTTGTCTCTACACATTTCGGCTCGCGGCATGAAGCCGTTGCGAGAGTCATTCAGCTTCCTGTAGAACACCCGTGTATCCTGAGAACGATACAGCATCTCCATCTCCTCTCTCTCCGACTCTTCCAGGCGGCGCTTTTTGTCCCGGAAAAGGCGAGTTTGCTGCTTTCGTCCCTGTCGATACGATTCCACGTTCTGACGGGTGGCTTGACGCAACATCGCTGCGCGTGCTGCATTCTTCTCGTCCAATATCTCCTGGCATTCGCCGTCGAACCATTCGTTCCGTCGACTCCTTGGCATGTATCCCAGGACGCTCTCCGCAGCATTGCTGATGGCTGCTTTAGTTCTGGTCCAGCAGTCCTCCAGGGGAGCATCATTGAACTCCTCCTCCGCTAGCAACGCTGCTTCGAGATGCCGCGCGTAGGCAGTCGCGACCTCGGTGTCCCTCAGTCGGTCCAGATTATACCGCGGCGGGCGCCGGTACCGTACGTTATTCACAACGGACAGTTTTGGACGCAGCTTAACCATCACAAGGTAGTGGTCCGAGTCTATGTTAGCGCCCCGATAGGTTCGTACGTCGATAATGTCCGAGAAATGCCGTCCATCAATCAGGACGTGATCGATTTGTGTCTCCGTTTGCATGGGTGATCTCCAGGTGTATCGGTGCAGGAGGCGGTGCTGGAAAAAGGTGCTTTTTATGGCCATGTTCTTGGAGGTGGCAAAGTCGATGAGTCTTAGGCCGTTCTCGTTCGTTTGCTGGTGGGCGCTGAACCTTCCAACTACCGGTCTCAACTCCACCTCCTGGCCAACCTGAGCATTGAAATCGCCGATGACGATCTTGATGTCATGTCTTGGGCAGCGATCGTATTCACGTTCCAGCTGCGCGTAGAATTCGTCTTTGTCGTCATCACTACTTCCTAGGTGGGGACTATGCACGTTAATTATGCTGATATTGAAGAACCGATCCTCAACCTGCACATTCTGTCGCTGACCGGCCACCATCCGATCACACGCTTTTGCATCTCCCCCACCACCATAAAAGCTGTTCCCAGCTCGTGTGTGTTGCCGCAGCTCTGGTATATGGTGTGGTTCCCGCGAAAGACCCGCACCGTAGACCCCTTCCAACACACCTCCTGCAGCGCTACGATGTCGAACTTGCGGTCTTTCACTATATCGGATAGTATACGCGTGCTTCCGATGAAGTTGAGAGACTTACAGTTCCACGTACCGAGTTTCCAATCTCTTGTCCGTTTTCGTCGCAAAGGTCTGAGCCGATTAGATCCATCCGAATTTTCTTGTTGAACTTCCTGAGCAAGTCCTTTTTATGGGCGGCTAGCTAGGCCTGCGCCAACCTTGCAGTAACGCTGAAGGACCGCGAGAAGAGAGAGATTTGGGCCAGGTGCATATTGAAAGGCGGCGCCAACTCGCCTTGTCAGGGCCAACTGCTTTAGGTCTTGTGGTTTTTAGGCCTAGAACGTGTAGGGCCCACTACCTCGTCCTACCCACACCTGCAGTCAGCCCCCGCTACATGGTTCGGGTCGCGTGTCACAATGAGTTGCTATCGCGACTAAGCATTATCCACCACCTATGACCCGCCCGGTTGCTTGCAGCTCAGCTTCCCTCATAGTGCTCCTCCTCCACCACAGGGCCCGGGGATCTATATCTGTAGATAGCAGAATATATCAGCACCCTTTTCAGCGGTATGCCAGCTTAGCTACTTTTGATTGTCCATATATCATCAATTCGAAACAATTTTAGTGAATCCATTTTTACTCATATTCTTCTGTATATTACTCGACTCTGACCCTTTTCCCAGAGCAACCATTATACCTGAAGACAGCTGAATATATCTGCAATCTTTCCAGCAGCATGCCAGCTTGGCTATTTTCGTTGTTCCATATGTCATCCATTCGAAATAATTTTAGTGAATCCATACTTACTTATATTCTTCAGTATATTACTCTACTCCGACCCTTTTCCCAGAGCAACCATTATACCTGATGATAGCTGAATATATCAGCAACCTTTTCAGCAGTATGCCAGCTTGACTATTTTTGATTCGTTTGTTATTATGCGTGCCATTTTGCATATAAAATTTCATTATCATTTCTTAAAGGCAGATGATATTCAATGACAACGAGCGAACTAATTTTTAATTAACGTTACACTGTCAATCAATAAAAAAAGGCTAACATGAACAAACTAAAAACTCAGTTTAAATTATTCAATTATATAATTTATTTCTTTTTAATTTCTGAGCAATCGGTAACTGAAATCATAAATATTAACGTGGTACTGGTACTAGTAAATGATCCTTCAATGTACATCCTTTGGGTAACTCCAGAATTTATTGATCAGTACTGGCGCCGGCCAGGCCCGAACGAAGATCGTCTGATGAATGGAAAGGGATGTTAGTCCAACACTCGTTGTTACTACTGCGCACTCAACAAGTGTCACGGAGAAGGATATTTGTTAGTATAAACTTCAGTAATAGTAGTATTCGGGTGCGATCTAGTATGTTCCGGTTTCAAGATGCTCGGATGCATCACTAAACTCACTGACTTCCCGAGTGAACGTTACAACAATATCCAATACTGATCCCGGTAAGTCTTGCTTCACAGTTCTTGTTCGTGAAAACTGAAAGAAAATTTGAAATACTATATCGCATAACGAATAAAAACTTACCTATTTAAATTTAAATAGAATTACCTGCTACAAATCAAACGAGTGAATAAGATTTAGACAAAATAGTTGATTCATTGTCGTATAATGTATGTAACGGGTGATTTTTTAAGAGCTTGAGAACTTTTTTAAACAATAAAACGCGTAAAATTTGCAAAATCTCATCGGTTCTTTATTTTAAACGTTAGATTGGTACATGACATTTACTTTTTGAAGATAATTTCATTTAAATGTTGACCGCGGCTGCGTCTTAGGTGGTCCATTCGGAAAGTCCAATTTGGGCAACTTTTTCGAGCATTTCGGCCGGAATAGCCCGAATTTCTTCGGAAATGTTGTCTTCCAAAGCTGGAATAGTTACTGGCTTATTTCTGTAGACTTTAGACTTGACGTAGCCCCACAAAAATAGTCTAAAGGCGTCAAATCGCATGATCTTGGTGGCCAACTTACCGGTCCATTTCTTGAGATGAATTGTTCTCCGAAGTTTTCCCTCAAAATGGCCATAGAATCGCGAGCTGTGTGGCATGTAGCTCCATCTTGTTGAAACCACATGTCAACCAAGTTCAGTTCTTCCATTTTTGGCAACAAAAAGTTTGTTAGCATCGAACGATAGCGATCGCCATTCACTGTAACGTTGCGTCCAACAGCATCTTTGAAAAAATACGGTCCAATGATTCCACCAGCGTACAAACCACACCAAACAGTGCATTTTTCGGGATGCATGGGCAGTTCTTGAACGGCTTCTGGTTGCTCTTCACTCCAAATGCGGCAAATTTGCTTATTTACGTAGCCATTCAACCAGAAATGAGCCTCATCGCTGAACAAAATTTGTCGATAAAAAAGCGGACTTTCCGAATGGACCACCTAAGACGCAGCCGCGGTCAACATTTAAATGAAATTATCTTCAAAAAGTAAATGTCATGTACCAATCTAACGTTTAAAATAAAGAACCGATGAGATTTTGCAAATTTTATGCGTTTTATTGTTTAAAAAAGTTCTCAAGCTCTTAAAAAATCACCCTGTATAATCTTGAAAGATAAGCAACAACACGAAAGAGGAAATCATTCTAAATAAAACTTGTCTCCGAAGCTAGACGGAAATCTATAGTTTGAATGAAGAGATAATGTAGTAAAATAGAGTAATCAAAAGTAAACCGTTGAAAATATCTGACAACTGAAAGGAAAAAAAAACTCCTGCAATTGTCGCCTTTTACGACATGGAAGGATCTATTCTTGTCTCATTTTTTACCACCGGATTCGACACGGCATCTTGGCTGGTACAGTCCGGAGAAAGATTATAGATACTATCTATCTCCTAGTGGGCCCCAGCCCCCGAAAAATGATTAAGTAATATCTTATTGCAGTCAAAGTTTGATCGAATGCTGAAGGGAATGAAATTTTCAAAAACTAATTTCTTTATGCCAGATGACTTAGATGTGCGGTCGATAAATGTGAGTCCAGAAAAATTTGTTTAAAAGAGTAGCTCCGGGAACTTGTAAAATTTTCGAATTGATATTAGACAGCAGTTTGAAATAAAATAACACATTTCAAAAGTAAATCGTGATCTGGGACGTTTGAATACAATATAAGGGATAACTATTCAGCACAGAAGTGGAATTTGTTTGTTATGTCGCTTTTACGATTTCATCTTATTGATTTCCAAGCGGGCCCACGATTGTCAAATTTGGTTCAGTAATCTCCAATAAAGTTGAACGGATAGAATAAGCATAGAAAGTGGCACACACATACACATGCATTCTAGGATCTCTTCAAACGGTATAACATCAGGGTCTCCGGGTCTTCGGCCGGTTTTCCAGCAAATATATAATATGTAGGTTTTATTCAACCCCGCTTTTAACCATCATGGTTTTTCGTTTGGGAATGCAGGTTAAATACAACACTCTTATAGTTCATGTAGTGACAAAATCACTACAAACATTTTCTTTGTTGGGTGTTTTCGATGCTCTATTCAGGGCCGCCGAGAGAAAAAAAGCCGGGCCCAAGGGGATTTCAATAAGGGCCCCTCTCGAAAACACTACTATCTTGGAGGATTGAACGAGCAAAAAAAAAAGGTCCAAGGTGTATGTTCCATTATGAGCAACAACAAAAGAATTTAAATCTTCGAATTTACGGGCCCCCTAAAAAGTCCGGGCTGATTTGGAATCCTGTCTCCCCCCCTCTCGGCGGCCCTGGCTCTATTCTTTTCCTTTTCTTGTAGAGACAATCTTTCCACCACCCGGAGAGACTTGGGATTCCTCCATTTATTCGTCGTCTTTATTGCTCATTTCGTTATTATGTTAGTTGTTGGAAACATCGTTGTAAGTTCGATTGCTGGTGTTGTTGTTAGTCGAAGCAGACGTACCATGTTGTTGTATTTTCTTGTAAGCATTTCGAGTCACAGAAGCATTGGAATTGTTTGGAGCCGAAATAGAAAAGTTGTTGATATCCTTGAGTGTAGGTCTTCTTTGTCTGATGTCTCGCAAGACCTACCAAGGCAGATTCTTGTATATGATCAGCGATATGAAATGAAGGTATCCACTTTTGAGCACCAAGTAAGAAGAAATTGACCACTCCAAGCAAAGTAAAGCAATGGCATTACTTTTCTTTTGAGGAATTTCACCTTTCTGTTTCAACAGAATTCGCTGCCGATTCTTAGCGTTCAGAGCCATTGAATTGCAAGTACAATGATCTAATTGACACTAGGAATAGGTCGAGACTTGAACATACGACAACGGACTTGTATGATCAGTGTCAGTTTGTTTAAGCATAACTAACTAGATCGGACATAGAAATGTATCCGCCGCCGGAAAAGTAAACATTAGTTTGATATATCTACAACTAAAAAGACTTGCAAATTAGAAAAACTTACAAAGAAATCGAAGAAATAAACTTTTGATATTCAAACTTTACCCACTCTTAATTTTGCGATTATGGAACAGAAAATCAGATCATGATGGTATTCAATATCAGTTTGGAATCTAGGTTTGTAAAAATTGTTCCAGAATTTGTTTTAAATCTAAAATTGTGAAAAATTGGCTCAACAGGTTCTCGTTGTGCGGGAGGAAAAGTAATGCATATCGTACATATTTAAAAAAAATTTCGTGCATTCTCGTGGACATATATTGTACTCATGGAAAAATGTGAAAAATCCAAGTTTGCAATTAATTTAGTGAATAGTATCATCCTTCTCTGCGACCCAGCATGTTATATATCAAGCTATACAATTTCCAAAACATCGCACAGTTATGCCTCCCCATATTATATAGAACAATATTCAATCCACCAATCCGCTTTTCCAATATAATATTATGTTTAATATGGCAATTTAGACAATTGTTTTATTTTTTTCAAATATAAATTCTGCGTTGTTCGTCAACAAATTTATTTAATTGTCTTCGAGGTAAAAAAACAATAACTATGGCTACCCACTAAATGACCAACAATCAAGGAATCAATAGAACCCTCAAAGGGACACTCAACGAGCATGAATAAAAGTGATTAAAATAAAAGTGATTGTGTTGCTGAGAATTTCAAGCGAATTATTTTATCAACGCCTTGAACAATTCATCAAGGAATTCAATAAATTGAAAACGTGCCAAGTACACGATTTTGTTTATATCTTGTGGATCGAGAAACGTGTGTACAGAAACAAGACTGTTAAATGGCAAATCAAAAGTCTTTTGAAGTTCACCAAAATAGTTTAGTTACCAAATCAGTTGCTGGGACATCAGTTTGAGGTATATTCTCGGTACGCAACTCTTATTACAACAAAGACCCTGTGTGTAACATACCAAATAATTGGTATCGAATGATTGGAATGTATTGTTTCTGAACACAACTTCTGAACGAATAAAATTTTTTAAAAGATGAACTCTGAAAATCTTGTATAACTTTTTAATGGTTTTTTTCACAAATATATAGGACAAGCAATGTTGCTCGAATATAGCTGCCCTTACACGTGACAATATTATTGTCAATCCAAAATATTGTCAATACCGTCAATCCAATTGGTTTGGTAACTTGAGTCCGTGTTTTTCGACAAAATCAAGCGTTTGGAAGTTTAAATATTGAAACTGAATATTGTAACATTGAGAGAAAAGGTCATTGTACATATTTAACTGGTTCCTCTCTGGAGAGAAAGTATTGTATGATTTATGAGCAGTTTTGATTTTTTGACAATATTTTCGTCAATCCAATGAAGTTTCCACTACACGATCAAAAGTATTGACAATAATATTGTCTCGTGTAAGGGCAGTTTATCAAAAATACAACGAATGACTATGATCATCGCTCGCTTTCCTTCGCCTTTGTTCGATAATCGTTCTGGTATTCGGACTTATCCGTATATTCGGGCGCGAACAAAGCCGACGCTGCTTCGTTACTTGCACAAATATCTATTCCTTGCAGTTGTTATTCGCATTGGACATACCCCCGAATAACTTAACGCGAATATTGAACGAATATTCATGCAGCGATCATCGCCAAACCTAATTCGCGATGATCGTTCGTGCTGTCTTTGAAACATGCAAATTAAGATGTTTCTCCCCAGTCGGTGTTGAACAGTCGTTCGCACCGCACGCGTATAGCTCTTGGCTCCTGGAATTTTTTTTCTGGCTACCTAGAGTTTCATTGATTCAAGGCTTCAGTCTTTTTCAATACTACCTGAATCACTAACTAAGTGACTAAGTGATACAAAGAGTGATATTAGAGTGACTAAGTGATATTAGAGTGACTAAGAAATTAATCAGCATTTTTTAAGGCTAGCTAGGAGTCTAATCGAAGACTAATTTAGCCTAGTTAATTTAATTTATAATTTCATTCATTTCAAAAATGCCTGCGCTCAACCGGAAAGCCTAAGGCTAAAAATAATTCAATACGGAATAAATCACAATCCGTTATTCAACATTTTTCTAATAACATTCACGATATTATAGAATCTGAATGTAAAAATAAAAGACAACGGACGGATTTCCCTTCCGCTGATCCTATGCCGTCTAACAATATTTACGAGATTCTTCCTGAATCCGATTGTAGCGACATGGAAGAAAATTCTTCAAAAGTTCCCAAAATGGACGCTTGTCGTTCTGGGAAGAAACATCAATCTATGCCACCAGTGACGGTGATGATTTCCGACTTCAAAGCATTCCGTACTGAGCTTTCTACTTTTCTCCCGGAAGTAAGAGTCTCATTTCAAATCGGACGAAGAGGAGAATGTCGAGTCTTGGTGGATGGATTGGAAGATTACGAACGTCTTATTTGATATTTGTCCGAGAAACTTCATAAATTTTATTCATATGATATAGAATCAGACAGACCCTTCAAGGCTGTCTTGAAAGGATTATCAAATGATCAAAGTATTGATGAAATTAAAAATGAACTAAAAGAATTGCTTGGTTTTGCCCCTTCCCAAATAATACTTATGAAAAAAAGAGCGAATGGTACTTCTAAACCACGCTCTGGAATTTCCCATGAACTTTACCTAATACACTTCAATCGAAGTGATGTAAACAATTTGAAAACTTTAGAAAAAGTACGTTTCATTTCCCACATTAAAATTCATTGGGAACATTATAAACGGCATAATCGTATTGCAAACTTAACGCAATGTCGTCGTTGCCAAGGCTTCGGTCATGGAACCAAAAATTGTCATATGGATATACGGTGTTTGAATTGTGGTAAATCACATTCGAAAGACTTTTGTCCAATGAATGAAACCACTGATAAATTTTCATGTTTAAATTGCAATGGAAATCATAAATCCAATTATTTGAAATGTCCTGCCAGGGAAAAAATTTTAAACGAGGTCGATCTACTTGTCAATAAATTGTTTTCGTTAGAAGACGAATTGGCAGGCTACCTGTTTTTTGTTTTAAATTCGAAGAAATCAGTGCCTTAGAAGAATTAGGCGTGGCATTTGTAACGGCTTTTTGATTTTCAGGTATGTTCTGTAAATTTAGGGTCGTTGATTTGACTTGTTGTCTAAACAAGTCAAATCAACGACCTTAAATTTACAGAACATACCTGAAAATCAAAAAGCCGTTACAAATGCCACGCCTAATTCTTCTAAGGCACTGATTTCTTCGAATTTAAAACAAAAAACAGGTAGCCTGCCAATTCGTCTTCTAACGAAAACAATTTATTGACAAGTAGATCGACCTCGTCATCATCTTCTTCTAATGTCAGTTATGCTGGTATATTAGGTAGAAAACTACCATCTATTTCTTCTAATGTAAATAATTCTAACGAAAACAATTTATTAATAGGTAGACCGGCCAAATCACCTTCTTCTAATGGCAGTCTACCTACCAATATTCCTTCAATGCCATTCGCTTCTTTAAATGAAGTCGATTTAGGCGATATAACTGAAAATAAAATGATCTACCTACAAGATCAACTTTTTCAAATGATCATCCAAATGAATTCGACTTCATCTCTTTTTGAAGCATTTCAAATCGGATGGCAATTTGCAAATAATATTATAATGAATTTAAAATTTAACAGTGATGTTAAATAAATATTTGAATATTTTAAATTGGAATGCTCGATCTTTGAAATTGAGTGAGGATGAATTTTATAATTTTCTCGAAGTTCACAAAATCCATATTGCCATTGTGACAGAAACTTTTCTTAAACCAAATGTCAAATTGAAAAGTAATCCACATTATGTGGTTCATCGATTTGACAGGTTTACTGGAATGGGTGGTAGAGTTGCCATTTTTGTCCAACGGCAAATTAAACATCGAATTTTACCTTCTTTCAATACTAAAGTTATTGAAAGCTTGGGAATCGAAGTTGAAACCATTCATGGAATTTATTTCATCGCTGGAGCATATTTACCATTCCAATGCACCGGCGAACAATTAAATTTCTTTGAAGGCGATTTGCAAAAACTTACAAGATATCGACCGAAATTTTTCGTAATAGGGGACTTAAATGCTAAGCATGTCCAGTGGAATTGTAGGCAAAATAACAGTAATGGTAAAATACTTCATAATCAACTCTCAGCTGGTTACTTCACAGTTCTTCATCCCAGTAATCCGACTCGTTTCTCTTCCGTGAAAAACCCGTCTACAATTGATCTGGTTCTAACAGATCAAAGTCACATTTGTAGTGAACCGATTACACATGCTGACTTTGACTCAGATCATCTTCCTGTAACATTCAGACTTTCCAACGAAGCTATAATTAATCCATTTAGTTCTATATTCAACTATCATAGAGCTAATTGGTTGGATTACAGATCTCACATTGAAAATCATGTGGATCATGAAACTATTTTAGAAAATTCTGCGGACATCGACACAGCAATTGATAATTTGAATCATTATATTATCGAAGCTAGAAATCTTTCAGTTCCCAAAGCTCAAACTAAATTAAATTCTTCTATCATCGATGACAATCTTCAACTGCTCATTCGGTTGAAGAATGTTCGTCGACGACAATATCAACGTTCTCGTGATCCTGCTATGAAAAACATAGTTAAGGATTTACAAAAATAAATTAAACATAGATTTACTCTTTTGCGAAATGAAAATTTCGCTAATGAAGTTGACCAAATTAAACCATATTCTAAACCTTTCTGGAAACTTTCAAAGGTTCCTAAGAAACCTCAGAAACCAATTCCTGCTCTTAAGGAAGGAAATCAAATACTTCTTACAAATGCTGAAAAAGCTCAAAAACTTGCTCAGCAGTTCGAGAGTGTCCACAATTTTAATTTGAACGTTGTGAGTCCTATTGAAAATGAAGTCTCACTGAAATCATATTTCAAACCAAGTGTTATCACACGATGACATTATTGAGACGAATTTTGATGAAATTAAATCAATTATTAGGAAACTCAAAAACATGAAGGCTCCTGGTAATGATGGAATTTTTAATATTCTTATTAAAAATCTTCCCGATGTTGCCTTGAGACTCCTGGTTAAAATTTTCAACAAGTGTTTTTCATTAGCTTACTTCCCAAAAAGATATAAAAACTCTAAAGTAATTCCTATCCTGAAACCTGATAAAAACCCAGCAGAAACATCAAGTTATCGACCAATTTGCTTACTTTCTTCTATCAGTAAACTTTTTGAAAAAATTATCTTGTTGAGAATGATGACTCATATAAATGAGAATTCAATTTTTTACCAGAGCAGTTTGGATTTCGTCACGAACATTCAACTACTCATCAACTTGTCAGAGTAACGAACATGATAAAAGTAAATAAATCTTCTGGGTTATCCACTGGAGTTGCTCTTCTAGACATAGAAAAAGCATTCGACAGTGTTTGGCACAAAGGTTTAATAGCAAAAATGTCTGATTTCCAGTTTCCTATTTATTTGATCAAAATGATTCAAAATTATTTAACTGATCGTACTCTTCAGGTTAGCTATAAGAATTGTAAATCTGAATTGCTACCCGTACGAGATGGTGTTCCGCAGGGTTCGAGTGTAGCTCCAATCTTGTATAATATTTTTACTTCTGATCTTCCAAATCTACCCGTTGGTTGTCAGAATTCGCTATTCTGTGACGACACAAGTCTGTTAGCCACAGGTAGAAATCTAAGAGTGATCTGCAGTCGCCAACAAAGAAGTTTAAATATTTTCGGTGATTATCTGTCAAAATGGAAAATTAAACCAAATGCAGCAAAAACGCAATTAATTATCTTTCCTCATAAGCCAAGAGCTTCTTTTCTTAAACCAAACAATAATCACATTCTAAAATTGAATGGCTTGGAATTGACATGGTCTGATCAAGCAAAATACTTAGGTTTAACGTATGACAAAAAAACTCACTTTCAAGGATCACATTGAAGGAATCCAGGCAAAGTGTAATAAATATATTAAATGTTTATATCCTCTTATAAACAGAAATTCTAAGCTCTGTCTAAAAAACAAATTGTTCATTTATAAACAAATTTTCAGACCAGCCATGCTTTATGCGGTACCAATTTGGTCAAGTTGTTGTTCTACCAGGAAGAAAACGGTTCAAAGGATTCAGAATAAAATTCTGAAAATGATTCTGAAGCGTCCTCCCTGGTTTAGTACAAATGAGTTACACAGACTCACAAATATAGAACCATTAGATGTAATGTCACATAATATTATAAGCAAATTCCGACAAAAATCGATGCAATCTTCAATTGAATCGATTCGCTCTCTGTATTAGTTAGTAAGTTAGTATATAAGTTCCTTTTCCCCATTACACAATACAAGTAGGTTTAGAATTTTCCCTACACAAAAATCTCAGAATTGCGGAAGCAAATAATGTCCTCATGGTAATAACTAAATCATATATATATATATATATATATATATATATATATATATATATATATATATATATATATATATATATATATATATATATATATATATATATATATATATATATATATATATATATATATATATATATATATATATATATATATATATACATATATATATATATATATATATATATATATATATATATATATATATATATATATATATATATATATATATATATATATATATATATATATATATATATATATATATATATATAATAGGGATGAAAAGTCACCACTTGTGGCTGAACACCCAATTTAAATCTTAATAATTTAGACATCAATGTGTCAAAAACAAAGTACATGAAAGGCAGGGGCTCGAGAGAAGATAACGTCAGCCACCAATTACGAATTCTGATTGGTGGTGATGAAATCGAAATGGTCGACGAGTTCGTGCACTTGGGTTCACTGGTGACTGTCGATAATGACACCAGCAGAGAAATTAAGAGACGCATATTGTCAGGAAATCGTGCTTACTTTGGAGTGCGCAGGACGCTTCGATCGAGCAAAATTCGCCGTCGTACGAAGTTAACTATCAACAAAACGCTGATTAGACCGGTTATCCTCTACGGGTACGAGTCCTGGATAATGCTTGCGGTGGATCAACGCGCACTAGGTGTTTTTGAACGGAAGGTGTTGCAAACCATCTTCGGCGGAGTGCGGATGGAAGACAATACGTGGAGAAGGCGAATGAACCATGAACTGCACCAGTTGCTGGGAGAACCAACTCTCGTCCAATCGGCCACGGTCGGGCGGTTACGGTTGTAAGAATGTCGGAGAAAAACCCGGTTAAAATGATTCTCGATAATGATTAGACTGGTTTAGGAAAAAAGTCAGAGTCGAATAATATACTGAAGAGTATATATAAGTATGGATTCACTAAAATGTTTCGAATAGATGATATATGGGACATCAATAACAATCTTGCTGGCATACTGCTGAAAAGGTTACTGATATATTCAGCTATCTTCAGGTATAATGATTGCTCTGGGAAAAGAGTCAGAGTCGAGTAATACACTGAATATAGTTTAAATTTTTTTAATTAAATTATTGAGATTTAAATTGGGTGGTCAGCCACAAGTGGTGACTTTTCAGCCCTATTATATATATATATATATATATATATATATATATATATATATATATATATATATATATATATATATATATATATATATATATATATATATATATATATATATATATATATATATATATATATATATATATATATATATATATATATATATATATATATATATATATATATAAATATATATATATATATATATATATATATATATATATATATATATATATATATATATATATATATATATATATATATATATATATATATATATATAATAGGACTGAAAAGTCACCACTTGTGGCTGAACACCCAATTTAAATCTTAATAATTTAATTCTAACTCATATTCCAATAAATAGTTATTTAAAAAATAGATGTTTCTCCCCGCACTATTACCATAGTCTTATGTGTATGTGATGAACCATATTCCAGCATTCTCCCATTACTGATACCCAACAGTATATGATGAATTTATTAGATGAAGAATGCTTCGCGAAGAATGAAAGCAACGATCTTCGCCGTGACGCTATTCGAACCAATTCGAAGAATAAAATAAATGAACGAATGTATAAAACGAAAATGCACTATGTATACCAGCAGCGAAGAATGGATTAGTATATTCGGGTTCTCTACGATTATTGCTTATTCCTTTTGCACCCTTCTCTCTTTCGAGCAGTGAACAGTTCAACGTTGTTCGAGACTGGCATATTCGAAGGCAGTATAATCACAGCAAGGATGCGTGAACGAATTAGTTACACGAAGAATATTTGCAACATTGAGGATAAGATGAATAATTTGTTCATGCATCAAACAGTTTCAAATTATTTCTTCCGTTTAGAATTTGTAGCTTAAAATGATGTCTGTGGATCCGCATAAAGATTCGAATTCATTGCTTGAATCTTTTGGGAATGAAGTTTATTTTTCACAAGTTCACAAGAATGCTGTGAGTGTGGGAAAGCTTAAAAATTTGTTTCTCTACAAATAGTCATCAAAACATTGCACCATTTCTGAAATTCAAAACTGAAATATAGAATACAGGGAATGCAATTAAATTGAACAGACATTTCTTGGAATCCGTTCAGTTTTGATATAGTTTTTGCTGAAAACTAAGAAAATGCGATCATGGACTCAAGATTGCTTCGATAACACCTAGTAACAAAAATATTAAAAAATTCTTTGGTTGGAAAATATTCTCAAGGATTATTAGAATTATAAACCGAGTTTGATTCACTCACTCCCAGGGTTTTCATTTTTTAAACTTATACTTTTTCGATGATTGCGCATCTGAAGGCCTAAAAAATTCCTAAAATTTGAGTGATGAACATCGTTGAGCTCCATTCGAAATCTGTGTGAAATTTACGTCAGTTTATTTCATTGATACAGATCCCGAACAAACATAAGTTACTCTGCTGTACATTCCAATGAACAATAAAAAATATTAAACTTTCACAAAGATTGAATGCGAAAAAAAGTGTTTATATACAATGAAACGTCTGTGTGTTTGGCAGCCTTGTCGAGCCAATTTTATTCCTCTCTCCTTTTTCAGAATGCAAAATCAAAGCAAAGAAAATGGTGGATGCATTGAAACTGACTTTGTTTCACAGAAAAATACAAGACTTTTTTTATCGCGATAACATATATGCTTTTATGTACTAATCGCTTCTAAACTAAATTATCTAGACTTTGTCACGGTAGATTTATGATACAAGCCTTCAAAGCCGAGACATTCGATGAGCGAGTAGAGGTATGCATTTCCGAGCGTTCCAATTTTCATCAGTTCTTCAGTCAGAAAAAAAATACAACACGACCGCTAAACTCAATGAATCATTCTGAAAATTTCACAGAATATTCTCAACTAAATTTCGAAGACATTGTCAGGTGGGTTTTTCTATATTCTGAACCGTTACCAAGAAAATTTAATTTGAAACGGGAAAATAGCAGAAAAAAAACCTGCCACTTTACGGTACTGTCCTCAGCCCTTAAGTATATTACTCGACTCTGACCCTTTGCCCAGAGCAAGTATTATACCTGGAAATAGCTGAATATATCAGCAACCTCTTAAGCCTAGCATAGTGCTCGGCTATTTTTGACGTCCCATATATTAATCATTCGAAAAAATTTAGTGGAACTATATTAACTCATACTCTTCAGCATATTTTTCGATTCTGGCCCATTTCCTGAAGCAATCATTATAACTGTAGATAGCAGAATATATCAGCAACCTTTTCAGCAGTATGCCAGCTTGGCCACTTTTGATAGTCCATATATCATCAATTCGAAACAATTTTAGTGAATCCATACTTACTCATATTCTTCTGTATATTACTCGACTCTGACCCTTTTCCCAGAGCAACCATTATACCTGAAGATAGCTGAATATATCTGCAATCTTTCCAGCAGTATGCC
This sequence comes from Malaya genurostris, assembly GCF_030247185.1. Classification (NCBI taxonomy): domain Eukaryota; kingdom Metazoa; phylum Arthropoda; class Insecta; order Diptera; family Culicidae; genus Malaya; species Malaya genurostris. Next base: position 146,693,351 of record NC_080572.1, read on the forward strand.
AGCTTGGCTATTTTCATTGTTCCATATATCATCCATTCGAAATAATTTTAGTGAATCCATACTTACTCATATTCTTCAGTATATTACTCTACTCCGACCCTTTTCCCAGAGCAACCATTATACCTGAAGATAGCTGAATATATCAGCAACCTTTTCAGCAGTATGCCAGCTTGACTATTTTTGATGTTCGAAACAAATTAGCGAATCCATACTTACACACACTCTTCAGTATATTACTCAAGTCTGAACTTTTTCCCAGAGCAGCCATAATACCTGTAGATAGCTGAATATATCAGTATATATTAACCAACCTTTTCAGTAGTATGCCAGCTTATCTGTTTTTGATGCCATGATGTATAGATTTGGTGTATATCATCTATTTGAAAAAAAAAAATTTAAACTATATTCAGTGTATTACTCGACTCTGACTCTTTTCCCAGAGCAATCATTATACCTGAAGATAGCTGAATATATCAGTAACCTTTTCAGCAGTATGCCAGCAAGATTGTTTTTGATGTCCCATATATCATCTATTCGAAACATTTTAGTGAATCCATACTTATATATACTCTTCAGTATATTATTCGACTCTGACTTTTTTCCTAAACCAGTCTAATCATTATCGAGAATCATTTTAACCGGGTTTTTCTCCGACATTCTTACAACCGTAACCGCCCGACCGTGGCCGATTGGACGAGAGTTGGTCCTCCCAGCAACTGGTGCAGTTCATGGTTCATTCGCCTTCTCCACGTATTGTCTTCCATCCGCACTCCGCCGAAGATGGTTTGCAACACCTTCCGTTCAAAAACACCTAGTGCGCGTTGATCCACCGCAAGCATTATCCAGGACTCGTACCCGTAGAGGATAACCGGTCTAATCAGCGTTTTGTAGATAGTTAACTTCGTACGACGGCGAATTTTGCTCGATCGAAGCGTCCTGCGCACTCCAAAGTAAGCACGATTTCCTGACAATATGCGTCTCTTAATTTCTCTGCTGGTGTCATTATCGACAGTCACCAGTGAACCCAAGTGCACGAACTCGTCGACCATTTCGATTTCATCACCACCAATCAGAACTCGTAATTGGTGGCTGACGTTATCTTCTCTCGAGCCCCTGCCTTTCATGTACTTTGTTTTTGACACATTGATGTCTAAATTATTAAGATTTAAATTGGGTGTTCAGCCACAAGTGGTGACTTTTAAGCCCTATTATATATATATATATATATATATATATATATATATATATATATATATATATATATATATATATATATATATATATATATATATATATATATATATATATATATATATATATATATATATATATATATATATATATATATATATATATATATATATATGAACATGAACATGAACTGCACCAGTTGCTGGGAGGACCAACTCTCGTCCAATCGGCCACGGTCGGGCGGTTACGGTTGTAAGAATGTCGGAGAAAAACCCGGTTAAAATGATTCTCGATAATGATTAGACTGGTTTAGGAAAAAAGTCAGAGTCGAACAATATACTGAAGAGTATATATAAGTATGGATTCACTAAAATGTTTCGAATAGATGATATATGGGACATCAAAAACAATCTTGCTGGCATACTGCTGAAAAGGTTACTGATATATTCAGCTATCTTCAGGTATAATGATTGCTCTGGGAAAAGAGTCAGAGTCGAGTAATACACTGAATATAGTTTAATTTTTTTTTTCAAATAGATGATATACACCAAATCTATACATCATGGCATCAAAAACAGATAAGCTGGCATACTACTGAAAAGGTTGGTTAATATATACTGATATATTCAGCTATCTACAGGTATTATGGCTGCTCTGGGAAAAAGTTCAGACTTGAGTAATATACTGAAGAGTGTGTGTAAGTATGGATTCGCTAATTTGTTTCGAACATCAAAAATAGTCAAGCTGGCATACTGCTGAAAAGGTTGCTGATATATTCAGCTATCTTCAGGTATAATGGTTGCTCTGGGAAAAGGGTCGGAGTAGAGTAATATACTGAAGAATATGAGTAAGTATGGATTCACTAAAATTATTTCGAATGGATGATATATGGAACAATGAAAATAGCCAAGCTGGCATACTGCTGGAAAGATTGCAGATATATTCAGCTATCTTCAGGTATAATGGTTGCTCTGGGAAAAGGGTCAGAGTCGAGTAATATACAGAAGAATATGAGTAAGTATGGATTCACTAAAATTGTTTCGAATTGATGATATATGGACTATCAAAAGTGGCCAAGCTGGCATACTGCTGAAAAGGTTGCTGATATATTCTGCTATCTACAGTTATAATAATTGCTTCAGGAAATGGGCCAGAATCGAAAAATATGCTGAAGAGTATGAGTTAATATAGTTCCACTAAATTTTTTCGAATGATTAATATATGGGACGTCAAAAATAGCCGAGCACTATGCTAGGCTTAAGAGGTTGCTGATATATTCAGCTATTTCCAGGTATAATACTTGCTCTGGGCAAAGGGTCAGAGTCGAGTAATATACTTAAGGGATGAGGACAGTACCGTAAAGTGGCAGGTTTTTTTCTGCTATTTTCCCGTTTCAAATTAAATTTTCTTGGTAACGGTTCAGAATATAGAAAAACCCACCTGACAATGTCTTCGAAATTTAGTTGAGAATATTCTGCAGTGCTGAAAAAATTCGTTATCACAATGGTGACTCGAGCTTACATTGAGACAACACATATATCATCGTCCACCCAACGACGATTGTCGCCAATTGAATCATAACAAGTATCATGACTGCCGAACCCTTTCAGTATCATTGGAAATTGATTTCATGAGAATGTAAACAAAAGTTATCCCCCTATCACCCGGCGATGAGCCAGTGATAGACGACAATATTTGTCTCATTCGACATTCAGTTGAGCATCAACGGTATCATATTCATTCCTGAGAATCATCGTCAACCGGGTCGATTGGGCCCTTCCAATCATATGCAGTTCCCAGCGCCCTGGAGAACAAGTCTTTGTTTAATTTAATAAGTAAAATGTTTTCCAACGTATCTTTCCCAAGGCCAGTGCGTTGATTAGAGAGAACCAAGGCAAGGGCACTGAAAGACCGTTCAACAGAGACTTGGTTCGATGGTGTGGATAGTACAACCATTGCTACTGCATATATCTCTGGGTGCGTAGTCTTACGGCGCAACCAATGGTCCCACACGTTGTAGTTATGTTTTTGGCGTGGCTCTAGGTCCAAAGACTTAACTTGTTGAAGAAACCCGGTCTCGCAACCAAGATTCACGGATTCACCAAACATTTGCGTAAGATACTGATCAAAATCATCGGTAGACTCTGACGATTCTCTACTTGTACTAGCCGGTGTTTTACCCAGTTGGCAGATACGTTCCCATGTATCGACTATGTATTGCTGAATTTTATCTTTTTCCTCAGCCGTGAATATTTTAGAACCTCGATAGTTGAACCTTGGATCCAGGTATAATGCCATCTGAACCGCCTTCAATTGGCGCAAAACGTTCAATCTATTGTTCAACGACCGAAGTAAATGGGGACTGAAAGAGTTTTCGCGAACTTTCTGTACCTCACTCGTTGCCATCAGCCATGCCATATAGAAGTCAGATAACGACACGTGCTTCTCTTGCATTTGCTTTGTGCAGATGTACAACGGCTTAAACGTATCATAGTAATGCTCAATGAACGACCATTGATTGGAAAGGTCTAGTTCGGGAAAATTATCGGCCAACTGGTTAAAAAACCTTTTTTGGTGTACGAACGATTCCATCATTTTGAATATACCACCCCATCGTGTCCTACTCCAGACGGGTGGGTATGAAGCATCGTAGCTTTCAAACTCTGACCGGTACTTCACCAGCTTACATTTTCTAGCAACAGCAGTGATGGCTCGGATAGACTCATCGGATTTATCAACAACATCCAGTATTGCAAGCTGTAAGGTATGCACGGCACATCTCACAAGAGTAATCCTTTCGGACAGTTCATTGGCCAGTTCAGCAGTAACGTTTCGTTCACACTGTTGATCATCCTCTATCACATCCGACTCATCCAGCTCATCTATGTTCGTACCATCACCCTGCTGCTCTGTAGGCATTACGTACGTATCATTGTTTAATTTTCTAACCGTTGCCACCATATTAGCCCCATTGTCGCATGTCACGGAAAATATGTTCTCAAGAGATAGCCCATAGTCGGCCAAAGTATCCATAACTTTTGATTTCAAGAACACCGCTGTTTGACTTTCTTTGATTTCGATCATACCAAGGGTACGAATGACCACCTGCTCGTCTAGGGCATACTGTACATTGATGCCTAAGATATGGCGATTGTGTCGGGCAGCAGAATCTATTTTCAAGCAGACGAGCTTGCCTTTCATCTCATCTATCAACATTTCTTTTAGACGACAGGCAGTCTTCGAGAGATGACATTTCATTGTGACACGGTTCAAAGTGCACCCAAGAGTCGTTGTAATCGGTTTCAGTAAGTCTTTGAAGCCTTCCCACTCGAAGCAGGAAATAGGAAGATGATGGAAGGTCGTCAGCTTAACTGCTGACGCAATTAGTAACTGCCGGTCAATAGCTATTAAACGCTTAGGAATTACTCTTTCCTTCTTCTCCATTGGATAGGCAATTGTAAGGAGATTGTTTGCACATGCACGTTCCGTATGTACGGTACGAAAGTGACGGATGAAGTTGCCAGGGGCAAATCTACTCTGGACGTATGGACATCCTGACGCGGGATCGATGTTGCAGATAGCTTTATCGCCCTGTCTTACTACCAATGACGACGCAATGTCCGTCAGTGACCGCTGCAGCTTATTGCGGTCTGCTCTTGTTGTAGGTGCCATCGTATAAACACCACACAAAATTTAGTCGTTAATGGTTTAACTCTAAATACGCTCCTCTATCTAAACACACACACTTGATAAATACTTCGTTGATCAATATTGAATTCGCACTATATCACTATAACCTTGTCTGAACCGGATTCGTTCGGAATACGATACGAAACCTGACAGACTCTCCCTCCTACGCCTCCGACAAGTGCCGGAAGCAACGGTGGTATCTCATTGTTGCCCGGGAGATAATATTTTACCCGAGCTCCCACCTATCTGGCAGTGGGCCACGGTAGTGCACCACTTCACCAGCGCTCAT